>NC_053028.1:163994104-164090115 GCF_003073215.2 Triticum urartu
TCGTCTTCCTCTTGAAGATCCATTTATTCTCAATGGCTTGCCGATCATCAGGCAAGTCCACCGGAGTCCATACTTTGTTCTCATACATGGATCCTATCTCAGATTTTATGGCTTTAAGCCATCTGTCGAAATCTGGGCTCATCATAGCTTCTTCATAGTTTGTAGGTTCATCATGGTATAGTAACATGAATTCCAGAACAGGATTACCGTACCACTTTGGTGTGGAACGTGCTATGTTCAGCCTATGAGGTCCAGTAGTAACTTGATCTGAAGTTTCATGATCATCATCATTAGCTTCCTCTCTAGTTGGTGTAGGCATCACGGGAACATATTTCTCTAATGAGCTACTTTCCAATTCGAGAGAAGGTACAATTACCTCATCAAGTTCTACTTTCCTCCCACTCACTTCTTTCAAGAGAAACACCTTCTCTAGAAAGGATCCATTCTAAGCAACAAAGATATTGCCTTCAAATCCGTGGTAGAAGGTGTACCCAACAGTTTCTTTTGGGTATCCTATGAAGACGCACTTCTTCAATTAGGGTTTGAGATTATCAGGCTGAAGCTTTTTCACATAAGCATCGCAACCCCAAACTTTAAGAAATGCAGCTTAGGTTTTTTGCCAAACCACAGTTCGTACGGTATCATCTCAACGGATTTAGACGGTGCCCTATTTAACATGAATGCAACGGTCTCTAATGCATAACCCCCAAAACGATAGTGGTAAATCGGTAAGAGACATCATAGATCACACTATATCTAATAAAGTACGGTTACGACGTTCGGACACACCATTACGTTGTGGTGTTTCAGGTGGCGTGAGTTGTGAAACTATTCCACATTGTTTTAAATGAAGGCCAAACTCGTAACTCAAATATTCGCCTCCGCGATCATATCGTAGCAACTTTATTTTCTTGTTACGATGATTCTCTACTTCACTCTGAAATTATTTGAAGTTTTCAAATGTTTCAGACTTGTGTTTCATCAAGTAGATATGCCCATATTTGCTCAAATCATCTATGAAGGTGAGAAAATAGCGATACCCGCCGCGAGCTTCAACACTCATCGGACCACATACATCGGTATGTATTATTTTCAATAAGTCATTAGCTCGCTCCATTGTTCCGGAGAACGGAGTTTTAGTCATCTTGCGCATGAGGCATGGTTCGCAAGTATCAAATGATTCATAATCAAGTGATTAAAAAATCCATCCGCACAGTGTTTCTTCATGCACTTTACACCAATATGACCTAAACGACAATGCCACAAATATTTTGTACTATCATTATTAACTTTGCATCTTTTGGCATCAATATTATGAATATGTGTATCACTACGATCGAGATTCAATAAATGATTTACATTGGGCGTATTACAATAGAAGGTTTTATTCATGTAAACAGAACAACAATTATTCTTTGACTTAAATGAATAACCGTATTGCAGTAAACATGATCCAATCATATTCATGCTCAACGCAAACACCAAATAACATTTATTTTAGGTTCAACACTAATCCCTAAGGTAAAGGGAGTGTGCGATGGTGATCTTATCAACCTAGGAATCACTTCCAACACACATCGTCACCTCGCCCTTAACTAATATTTGTTCATTTTGTAACTCCTATTTCGAGTTACAAATCTTAGCAACTGAACTGGTATCAAATACCCAGGGGCTACTATGAACACTAGTAAAGTACACATCAATAACATGTATATCAAATATACCTTTGTTCACTTTGCCATCCTTCTTATCCGCCAAGTTTTTTTGGGGCAGTTCTGCTTCCAGTGACCATTTCCTTTGTAGTAGAAGCACTCAATTTCAGGTTTGGGGTCTACCTTTGGGCTTCTTCACGGGAGTGGCAACTTTCTAGTCATTCTTCTTGAAGTTCCCTTTCTATGCCCTTTTTTCTTGAAACTAGTGGTCTTGTTAACCATCAACACTTGATGCTATTTCTTGATTTCCACCTTCGCCGATTTCAGCATCGCGAAGAGCTTGGGAATCATTTTCGTCATCCCTTGCATATTATAGTTCATCACAGAGTTCTAGTAACTTGGTGATAGTGACTAGAGAACTCTGTCAATCACTATATTATTTGGAAGATTAACTCACACTTGATTCAAGCGACTGTAGTACCGAGACATTCTGAGTACATGCTCACTACCTGAGCTATTTTCGTCCATCTTGTAGGCAAAGTACTTGTCAGAGGTCTCATACCTCTTAACACGGGCATGAGTCTGAAATATCATTTTCAGCTCTTGGAACATCTCATATGCTCCATGGCGTTCAAAACATTTTTGAAGTCTCGGTTCTAAGCCGTAAAGCATGGTGCACTAAACTACCAAGTAGTCATCATACCGAGCTTGTCAAACATTCATAACGTCTGCATATGCTCTTGCTATAGTTCTGTCACCTAGCGGTGCATTAAGGACATAATTCTTCTATGTAGCAATTAGGATAATCCTCATATCACAAACCCAGTCCGCATCATTGCTACTATCTTCTTTCAACTTAGTTTTCTCTAGGAACATATCAAAAATAAAATAGGGGAGCTAAATGCGAGCTATTGATCTACAACATAGATATGCTAATACTATCAGGACTAAGTTCATGATAAATTAAGTTCAATTAATCAAATTACTTAAGAACTCCCACTTAGATAGACATCTCTCAAGTCATCTAAATGATAAGTGATCCAAATCAACTAAACCATGTCCGATCATCACGTTCCGACCGATCAAGCACCGAACGTACGACACCTCCGAGTTCTGCACACGTTCAGCTCGATGACGTCCCTCGAACTCTCTATGCAGTAGAGTGCCGAGGAAGTAGATGAATTCCGTCAGCATGACGGCGTGGTGACGGTGATGGTGAAGTGATCCGCGCAGGGCTTCGCCTAAGCACTATGAGAATACGACCGAGGGTGTAATCTGTGGAGGGCGGCACCGCACACGGGTAGGCAATTGTTTGTTGTGTGCTAGGCGCCCCCCTCATATATATAGGTGGGAGGGAGGGAGGAGCAGCCATAGGAGGCGCCCAAGTAGGAGGAATCCTACTTGGAGTCCCACCCAAGCCGCGTGCCCCGCCTGCCATATATAAACGAGGTGGAAGGAAAGAGGGGGGAGAGGGAAGGAAGTAGGAATCCTAACCCACACTTTCCTTGCCCTCCCCTCTTTACTTCTCCTTCTCATAGGGCTGGCCTCTATAGGGGCGCACCAGGGCTGGTGTGTTCCCTCACTTGGCCCATAAGGCCCATATCTTTGCCGGGGGCGCCTGAAACTCCTTTTCGGTGACCCGATAAGTACCCGGTACACTACAAAATAAAGACACTTCCGTGATGATACGTGTTTGTCACAGTAGGTCACGTTTTCTATCATGCATGCACATCCATGACGATTTTATGACAGAATCAAGATAGTCATACCTGTGCTGTCGTAGAAGTGTTCCATGGCATTACCAAAATTATCATCACGGAAGTGTCCACTTCCATGACGATAAATCGCGCGTCATAGAAGTGTTTTCGTCAAGGGTGACCGACACGTGACATCCACCGTAACGGGTCGCTGTTAAGCTACCGGGTCCGGTTTTGGATCCGGTAACCCGTTAACAGCCCCGACCAATGAGGATTTTCCACGTGTAAAATTGTCATTGGACGGAGGAAACACGTGTTGGCTCACCGTTGGGACAGATGCCATCCATTCATTGGATAGGAGGCGCCTATGATACGTCGACACGTGGCACGTCCCAACAAAGGCCCATATAGGTTAAAAAGGCCGGCCCAGTCAAAGGCCCGTAGTACTTACCCAGGTACTAGTGGGCCAGCCCAATAACGACCTGTTTAATAAGGGCCATTTATGGCTGAAGCCAGATATGTCCCATTAGTTGTTCGCCGAATATTTGGGCCCAATTACGGCCCAATGACTTTCGGCCTGTTAGAGGTCCAATGTAGACATGGGCCCATTTCAGCTCGGTGTGTCTTTCAGCCTGGGAATGGCCCGTGCTGCCCATGGGCCATATATGGCCCGATGCTACATCCGCCCACTAACGGCCCGTGATAATGGTGGCAACAGTTCAGCCCGACATGACTTTGGGCTTGTTAAAGGCCTGTCATATAATTCGACCCATTGATGCCTGTACTAAGCTTTCGGCCTCTTAAAGGCCCATGATATCAGTGGGCCAACTCAGGCCCGAAATTTGTTTCAGCCTGGTAACGGCCCGTCATATAACTGGGCCAAAAAAGGCCCGGTCTACCTTTAAGCCTGCTGAAGGCCTGTCGACGAATAGTGAAAATTGAGGCCCAACATGAATTTCAGTGTGCTAAAGGCCCATGGTTTCTTCTGGGCTGTAACAGGCCACCAGAATATTCAGCCTGTTAATGGCCCAATGCTACATGGGCCAAACTAAGCATCGGGTCCACAAAAGGCCCAACTAAAATTTGGGCTGAATATAGGTCGGAGTAAGTTGTGGGCCTGGCGCAGAGTGTGAAGGCCCCAATGGCCATTCGGGCGCAAGAAAGATGCAGGCCAGCCCAATTGTGGCCCGCTAAAAACTAGGACCGTTAGAGGCAAATGTTTCGGCTTGGTCGATTACATCAGATTTTTTAGATAGCGAATGATGGCAGTAACTAGTAGGAATTAAGAACAAACCTACTCTATACAATAAAGAAATTATGGCATAGTAACTTAGAATAAACCTACACTACACAATAAAGGATTTATGGTATATTACATCCACTGGGCATCGAAGTTCGCCACCAGTGATCATAAAGCGCAACGAAGAAGCATATTACAAAAACTGGGCACCATTGCAGCATAACAAAATAATACTGAACCGAGGCCACTTCCAAGACAGTTCAAGAAAGGTTACCCTTGCACGGGAATTGCTGCGCAAGCTACTGAGCAAGGCTGTGAGACCGGCCTAGCATGTCGGTCATAGCTTCTAGGTGTAGCTGTTTAGCAATGAGGTTCTCATTGGTGTTCTCCACAATCTTTCTTAGAGATAGGACTTCAAGTCGAAGTTGAGTTGCAGAATGCCTTTCTGCTAGAACTTGGGACTGAAGAAGTCAAACTGATTTAGACAGTGAATTCTGTGAGCTTGCCTGACTGCTAGTCTCAAGTAACTTGAACACTACATCAAGACAAGACTTTGGGGTTGTCTAGCTATCTTCAAGATGTTTTACCTTCTTTGCTGCAATATATGTTGGGTTTGTGTCACAACCTTCAGCAGACTTGTGCATGCCATCAGGGATATCACCCTAAAACAAGCAGAGAGATGACATGTTTTGCACGTGTATAAAAAAGATGATAACTGTGCTGTCAATTCCATCCAATTTCAAATTAGAAAATAAAGAGTAAGTTCAAAATATCAATAGCATAATTTGGCATTGTTCATAACGCGGGGAGCTTCACCACACTACTGGATTACCATGTCAACATAACAAGCATAGATGAAAGGCAAAGGCAATCATTGTATCTATTTTGGTTAATGTGCATGTCATATTGTTCATATCATTAGCCAGTAAGATAAAATAGGAGATGACAAGGTGCAAACATGGGCTGCTTCACCACACATTGGATTATAGATCCACAAAAACAAGCATGCATATAGGGAGTATTGAGTAATGTGCATGGTATGAATAAGGAATTTGGTTTTACAAGTAAAACTTGGAACTTACGGTTGTTGCAAACATGCATTTTGATAGAAACAACAAACTAAACAGCAGTAAACGATAGGGAGTATGAGAAAATTAAACAGCAGTTGAGGATAAAGGCTTTAGAAGGACTGACTTACATTAATAGTTAACACCGGCTTAATAATACCCTTCTCCATGTCAAGGGAAGGATAACTCAAGAATTTCAGCACATAATCTTCTTCATAAGCATTGCCTATACTCTACATTTTATAGAGAGTAATTATAGATATGATAATACTGGAAGGGATAGAGGATAATGAAGATAAGATGCGGATTGATGCTACATAATCAACTACCATCCAGGCGACCAGCCGTCAGGAGGGGTTCGGTGCCCTGGAGATCTTGTCGCAGCCGGGCCATCTTAGAAAGGGCCCGCTCTAGGACGTCAGGAGAAGCGGAGGAACCTGGGGTCAGCAACATGACAGAAGAAGGAGGAAGAAGCGTCGTCGTCACCATGGCCTGGGAGGCAGGAAGCTCCTAAGACTCTCGGACCTCAGCACCGGAGCCGGGCGCTGGCGCCTCCCGAGTCAGCGGCGCTTCGGGGGCTGACTCCTCCCGAGGATGCTCCACCCAGCATCGCGAGGATGATCGGGCTGGAGAAGCACGAGCACCGTCCCCACCTTTGCTCATGGAGAGGGGCACGGTTGCAGGAGGCGACCCGGACTCAAGCAGCACCACCTCGCTCTCCCTTCTCCTCTTCGCCGCAGGCACCAGCCTGGTTGCGCAACAAGGAAAAAGAGTTGGAAACAAGCATCTACAGCAAGAACAAGGCGAGACGGGGACGCTTACTGGTCCACAGTAGCGCAGTCCACTATCCGCTTGGTGAGCCTGAAGCCGGAGAGCTTCGCAACCCGAGGCGCGGGCGCGCCAGCTCCGGAAGCAGAAGCAGGAGTGGCGGTTGGGCCGGAAGCGGCTCTAGGTGGCGTTAGAGTAGAAGCAGCGTCCCGGGAGATCAACGCCGATCGGTCCCTCGTCGGGATGACGGGCGGCTCTCCCCTCTCCAGGCGGGTGTCGGCCTCGTCGTCGTCGGGAAGGGTGCGGAGCATGTCAGCTTTGCTCAAGGGGGAGGTTTCCCCCGTCCCTTCAGGGGTTTCCTCCCCCTCTTCCTCCTCCTCCTCCTCTTCCTCCCCGCGAGACTCACCAGAAGACAGCTCCACCGGCGTCAGCGTCGCGGGGGCCCCTGTGGACACTGGCGGCACCAATCCGCGCCCGTCAAAGGTCGGCCTGGAGGCCACGACCAGCTCCCCGTCCTTGCGGCAGAACAAGGGAGTGAAGACATTCGGCGGATACTCCTGGTCGTCCCCGACCAGGATGCGGAGAGCCACAGCTAGCTCATCATCGCACAAGGCCTTCGGGCTCAGGCGAACCTTATCCTCTTCGTTCCCAAGCTCTCACAAGGGGCGTGTACGCGCCTAGAGTGGGGCTACGCGCAGCATCAAGAATTCCCTCAGGAGCATGGCCCCTGTCACCTTCGCCGCCTTCGCGTTGCCCGGCTTCAGGTCGGCATTCATCTGCTCCAGCACCAACATCGCCCGCTCGTCAGTGAGCTTCGTGCGAGACCACTGAGGGAGTCCTGGATTAGGGGGTCCTCGGACAACCGGACAATATACTTTGGCCAGACTATTGGACTATGAAGATACAAGATTGAAGACTTCGTCCCGTGTCCGGATGGGACTCTCCTTTGCGTGGAAGGCAAGCTTGGTGATTCGGATATGTAGATCTCCTCCCTTGTAACCGACTTTGTGTAACCCTAGCCCCTCCAGTGTCTATATAAACCAGAGGGTTTTAGTCCTTAGGACAAGAACAATCATACCATAGGCTAGCTTCTAAGGTTTAGCCTCTCCGATCTCGTGGTAGATCAACTCTTGTAATACTCATATCATCAAGATCAATCAAGCAGGAAGTAGGGTATTACCTCCATCGAGAGGGCCCGAACCTGGGTAAACATTGTTTCCCCCGCCTCCTGTTACCATCCGCCTTAGACGCACAGTTCGGGACCCCCTACCCGAGATCCGCCGGTTTTGACACCGGCATTGGTGCTTTCATTGAGAGTTCCACTATGCCGTCACGATAAGGCCTGATGGCTCGTCTCGTTGTCAGGGACAACGTTACCTCTGGGGGAGCACTGGCTATAGGCCAAACTCTCCGATTAGGCGGCTTCGTCATGACCGCCCCGTGGGCCGTCGCACCGACGATGACTTCTCGGGTCATCAAAAACAACCTCCACGTCGGCTCGGAATTCACCGAGCAGATGGATCCAATGGAGCTCTCTTCTTTGAACGAGCTCTTGTATCGCATCGCCTCCTTGGGATTCACTACGGACTATGATTGGATTGGGCTTAAACCCGACCAAAGGGAGATTAACTCTCCGCCGGTTACCCATCAGATAGCGGTGGTGGAGGAGTGATGCGGTGATTCTTCCTATATTTTGAGGACAAACTATGTCTGAATTCCCACGCTCTCCGAGCCGGATACCCGTCTACGGGAGGTCATGGCCCAAGCTTCAAACCTGGAATCGAACAACGGGCTAGTACCGTTGGGCAACGTCCCAAAGCCCGAGCTACCAAGCTCGGAAACTCCTTTGGGCCTCAGACCGGGTCAGGGTTTTGACTTAAATCTACCCACCCACCCTCACATAAGTGATCTTTCCCATATTAGACAAGAGCCCCAAGAGACAGTACATCACTATTGCGCCAGATTCCTCCTTGCAATAAGCAAGGTGAAGGACTGTCGCGAGGAAGATGCAATTTCATTCTTTTGCAAAAATTGCATGGACAAGGGAATCCTCAACGCCATAAGTCGTCGTGATATAACACACTTCGCTGACTTGGCGTCCATAGTACGGAAGTACTGTGCGATGGAAAGCACTTGGAAAACCCAAACACGATTCTGGGATCCTCCGGCTCTAACTAAACCCTTTGTCCGAACTAAAAGGGTGTACTCTCATAAGTCACCCAATCCAATTACAAAGAAGCCAAAACCAACTACAGGGCGCGGAACTGTATTGGAGGGATGGCTCAATGGGCCATGCAAAATTCATAGTACATCGGATACCATGCCAACACACAACCTTAGAGCATGTTGGATACTCTGGCAGGTGGCCAGGAGCGGCGAGGATCTCCTCGGCAACAATACCGCAGAGCACCCTCCCGCGGAAAATAACAATACAGTACTAACAGTCTTCGAGACTTTTGCCTCAAACAATAGGCGCAAGCGGGCACTTCGCAGCCTCGCCGAAGTCTGCCACGTTGCAACGATAAATCCATGGAATGACACGGCCATAACCTTCAATGCCAGTGATGAACCTCAATTCCGCACAGCCCGAGCTCCAGCCGCTTTGATCCTTAGTCCAATTGTGGACGGCTTCCGGCTTACTAAAGTACTCACGGACGGTGGCAGTGGATTAAACCTCATCTATGAGGAGACTCTTAGAAAAATGGAAATAGACAAGAGCCGCATTGAGCAAAGCAGCACGACCTTCAGAGGAATCATCCCTAGTCGGGAGGCACGATGTGCGGGAAAAATCACACTAGATGTGGTATTCGGCACGCCGGAGAATTACAGGTCCGAAGAAATCACATTCCAAGTGGCCCCGTTTAGTAGCGGATACCACGCCCTTCTAGAGCGAGAGGCATTCACGATCTTCCAAGCTATACCCCATTACAGGTACATGAAGCTCAAGATGCCCGGGCCCAATGGAATCATTACTCTAGCTAGTGATCCAGACATAGCACTCTGCGCCGAAAATAAAACCGCCGCACTGGCCCTCGAAGCGTTACCCGAAGCCCTCGTGGGCGAAGAACTAACTGCGCTGCGCTCTACAGTGGACAGGGACGACGTGATACTCGACAAAAGACCCAAGTCCACCTCTTTTAAACCAGCGGACGAAATAGTCAAATTCTAGGTCCACCCAACGGACCCTACAAAAACAGCATCCATCGAGGCACAACTGAACCCCACAACAAACGCCGCACTGCGGGAGTTCTTACGCGAGAATTAGGACATCTTCGCCTGGCATCCTTCAGATATGCCAGGCATCCCACACAGGCTGGCCGAGCATAGCCTAAACATTCTAAAGGGATACAAGCCGGTCAAGCAAACTCTTCGGCGTTTCTCCGAACCCAAGCGACAAGCCATGGGAGAAGAACTAGCCAAGTTACTCGAGGCCAGATTCATTAGAGAAATAAAACACCCGGACTGGCTAGCAAACCTGGTGATGGTACCAAAGAAGGACAAATCCTGGCGCCTATGTGTCGATTTTAAGGACCTTAACAAGGCTTGCCCCAAGGATCCCTTCCCCCTCCCCCGCATCGATCAAATTATCGACGCTACCGCGGGACACGACTCGTTGTGTTTCCTCGACGCATCCTCCGGATACCATCAAATCAAGATGGCAGAGCCCGATCAAGCCGCAACGACATTCATTACTCCATACGGCCCCTTCTGTTTCAACACCATGCCTTTCGGGCTCAAAAACGCCAGTGCGACCTATCAACGCATGATTCAGACATGCCTGGAAGCACAAATCGGCAAAACAGTGGAGGCATACATAGACAATGTGGTAATTAAAACCAGACACGTCGAATCTTTGATAGACGGCTTGAGGCTCACGTTCGACAATCTCCGAACATATGACATTAAGCTCAATTCGGAAAAATGTGTTTTCGGTGTACCCGCTGGAAAGCTCTTGGGCTTCATCGTTTCCAGCAGAGGAATTGAAGCGAATCCGGCTAAAATCCAAGCTCTGTCACAGTTGGCTATCCCAACAAACCTCAAGCAAATCCAGAAATTAACTGGATGCATGGCTGCCTTAAGCCGCTTTATCTCCCAATTGGGAGAAAAGGCATTACCTCTTTATCGCCTTCTTCGGCACACCGAACACTTCGAGTGGACGGACGCAGCTACGGCCGGATTGGAAGAAATAAAAGCTGCCTTGGTGATACGTCTCCGTCGTATCTACTTTTCCAAACACTTTTTCCCTTGTTTTGGACTCTATCTTGTATGATTTGAATGGAACTAACCCGGACTGACGCTGTTTTCAGCAGAATTACCCTGGTGTTGTTTTATGTGTAGAAATCAAATATTCTCGGAATGACCTGAAACTCCACGGGAGGTCTTAGAAAAAATAATAAAAAATCATCGCCAAATATGAAGACCAGGGGGCCCACACCCTTTCCACGAGGGTGGGGGCGCGCCCCCCTACCTCGTGGGCCCCCTGTTGACCCTCCGACGCCAACTCCAACTCTATATATTTACTTTTGGAGAGAAAAAAATCAGAGAGAAGAAATCATCACGTTTTACATACGGAGCCGCCGCCAAGCCCTAAACCCTCTCGGGAGGGCTGATCTGGAGTCCGTTCGGGGCTCCGGAGAGGGGGATTCGTCGCCGTCGTCATCATTAACCATCCTCCATCACCAATTTCATGATGCTCACCGCCGTGTGTGAGTAATTCCATCGTAGGCTTGCTGGACGGTGATGGGTTGGATGAGATTTATCATGTAATCGAGTTAGTTTTGTTAGGGTTTGATCCCTAGTATCCACTATGTTCTGAGATTGATGTTGCTATGACTTTGATATGCTTAATGCTTGTCACTAGGGCCCGAGTGCCATGATTTCAGATCTGAACCTATTATGTTTTCATGAATATATGTGAGTTCTAGATCCTATCTTGCAAGTCTATAGTCACCTACTATGTGTTATGATCCGGCAACCCCGAAGTGACAATAATCGGGACCACTCCTGGTGATGACCATAGTTTGAGGAGTTCATGTATTCACTATGTGCTAATGCTTTGTTCCGGTTCTCTATTAAATGGAGGCCTTAATATCCTTAAGTTTCCAATAGGACCCCGCTGCCACGGGAGGGTAGGACAAAAGATGCCATGCAAGTTCTTTTCCATAAGCACGTATGACTATATACGGAATACATGCCTACATTACATTGATGAATTGGAGCTAGTTCTGTGTCACCCTATGTTATGACTGTTACATGATGAACCGCATCCGGCATAATTATCCATCACTGATCCGGTGCCTACGAGTTTTCCATATATTGGTTCTCGCTTATTTACTTTCCTGCTGCTACTGTTACAATCACTACAAAATACCAAAAACATTACTTTTGCTGTCTTTACTTTTGTTGCTGCTACCACCACTATCATATTATTGTGCTACTAAACACTTTGCTGCAGATACTAAGTTTCCATGTGTGGTTGAATTGACAACTCAGCTGCTAATACTTAAGAATATTCTTTGGCTCCCCTTGTGTCGAATCAATAAATTTGGGTTGAATACTCTACCCTCGAAAGCTGTTGCGATGCCCTATACTTGTGGGTTATCAAGACCTTTTTCTGGCGCCATTGCCGGGGAGCATAGCTCTATTCTTTGTGTCACTTGGGATTTATATCTGCTAGACACTATGAAGAACTTGAGAGATCCAAAAACCAAGATCTATCCCTCAACTACGAGGGGAGGTAAGGAACTGCCATCTAGCTCTGCACTTGATTCACCTTCTGTTATGAGTAAGTTTGCGACACCTACACCTGCTTCTGCTATTCGTTCTGATATGTCGCATGTTATTGATGATGCCACTTCTGCTATGCATGATACTTATGATGAAACTACTTCTATGCTTGATACTACTGTGCCACTTAGTGATTTTCTAGAAGAACAAATTGCTAGGGCTAGAGAGAAAAAATTATTGAATCTGAATACGATGATGATAGTGATGATGAAAATATGCCTGTTATTCCTAAAGGTTATCTTTTTGATAAAGATGCTTCTCTAGCTATTTTAGCTTGCAAAGATAGATATGAGCTTAAGAGGTTATTAATTAAATGGAACAAAGAATCACTTAGAGATAGAATGAGACCCGACCCTGCTTTTGCTACTTCACCTATATGTGTTCCTGGTAAAGATTATGAATTCTCTGTTGATCCTGATATAATTACTTTGGTTGAATCTGATCCATTTTATGGCTATGAATCTGAAACTGTTGTGGCACATCTTACTAAGTTAAATGATATAGCTGCCCTGTTCACTAATAATGAGAGATCACGTTACCTCTATTTACTCAAAATATTCCCGTTCTCATTAAAGGGTGATGCTAAGATATGGTTTAATTCTCTTGATCCTGGTTGTGTGCGTAGTCCCCAGGATATGATTTATTACTTCTCTGCTAAATATTTCCCTGCTCATAAGAAACAAGCTGCTTTGAGGGAAATATACAACTTTGTGCAAATTAAAGAAGAGAGTCTCCCACAAGCTTGGGGGAGGCTTCTCAAGCTACTTAATGCTTTGCCTGATCATCCTCTTAAGAAACCTGAAATACTTGATATCTTTTATAATGGACTAACCGATGCTTCCAGAGATTACCTGGATAGTTGTGTTGGTTCTCTTTTCAGGGAAAGAACACCGGATGAAGCTGAAATTCTATTGAATAATATGTTGACAAATGAAAATAATTGGGCACCTCCTGAGCCAGCTCCTGCTCCAATTACTGAGCCTATTCCTAAACCAACTCCGAAGAAGAGAGGTGTTCTATTTCTCAGTCCCGAAGATATGCAAGAGGCAAAGAAATCTATGAAAGAAAAAGGTATTAAAGCTGAAGACGTTAAGAATTTACCTCCTATTGAAGAAATACATGGTCTTAATTCACCGCTTGTTGAAGAAACTTATGATCTCAATCATTTATTTACTGAAGAACCTCCTGATCCCGATATCCCGACACAGGTAGTAAAGGTAAATTCTCTCTATAGATATGATAAATCTGAAGTTCCTCCTACTAAAATTGCTAGTCAATGCTTGGATGAGTTTGGTAACTTTATGTATAAGCAAGATGACTTCAATGCTTATTTTGGTAGACAGTTAAAAGAAAATACTTATATGATTAGACGCTTGGGTGATTATATGGCTGATATTAAGGGTGAACTTAAACTTATTAGCAAACATGCTTCTATGGTTACCACTCAAGTAGAACAAGTACTTAAAGCTCAAAAAGAAGTGCTTGATGAAATGAATAGTAAGAAAAATGATTATGCTGTTAGAGTGGCTACTAGAACTGGTAGAATGACTCAGGAACCTTTGTATCCTGAAGGCCACCCTAAGAGAATCGAGCAAGATTCTCAGAGAAATAATATTGATGTTCCTAGTTCTTCTAGAAAGAAGAAAAAGAAAAATGATAGAACTGTGCAAACTTCTAGTGAACCTATTGCTGAACCACCTGATAATCCAAATGATATATCTATGTCTGATGCTAAAACACAATCTGGTAATGAACATGAACCTAGTAAAAATATTAATGATGATGTTCATGATGATGCTCAACCTAGTAATGATAATGATGTAGAAATTGAACGTGTTGTTGATCTTGATAACCCACAATCAAAGAATCAACGTTATGATAAAAGAGACTTTGTTGCTAGGAAACATGGTAAAGAAAGCGAACCTTGGGTTCAGAAACCCATGCCTTTCCCTCCTAAACCATCCAAGAAAAAGAATGATGAGGATTTTGAGCGCTTTGCTGAAATGATTAGGCCTATCTTTTTGCGTATGAGATTAACTGATGTGCTCAAAACAAATCCTTATGCTAAATATATGAAAGATATCATTACTAATAAAAGAAAGATACCGGAAGCTGAAATTTCGACCATGCTTGCTAATTATACTTTTAAGGGTGGAATACCAAAGAAACTTGGAGACCCCGGAGTACCTACTATACCTTGCTCCATTAAAAGAAATTATATTAAAACTGCTTTATGTGATCTTGGAGCCGGTGTTAGTGTTATGCCTGTCTCTTTATATCGTAGGCTTGACTTGAATAAGTTGACACCTACCGAAATATCTTTGCAAATGGCTAATAAGTCAACTGCTATACCTGTCGGTATCTGTGAGGATGTGCCTGTTGTGGTTGCAAACGTTACTATTTAAACGGACTTTGTTATTCTTGATATTCCCGAGGATGATAGTATGTCTATTATTCTTGGAAGACCTTTTCTTAATACTGCAGGGGTTGTTAGTGATTGCAACAAAGGCAATGTCACTTTTCATGTTAATGGTAATGAGCATATGGTACACTTTCCGAGGAAACAACCTCAAGTTCATAGTATCAACTCTATTGGAAAAATTCCATCGATTATATTTGGAGGTTTTGAATTTCCTCTTCCTACTGTCAAGAAGAAATATGATATACTTATTATAGGGGATGTGCATATCCCCGTTGAGGTAACTTAGTGTTATTCGAAATTTCTCCGGTTTCATGATTATCGGAATGAGTTTGTTAACAAGACTTGATCAACCTTGTTAGTGGATTCTTTTTGATGAGCATGAGATGGATGAAACTAGAAGCACAAACTTCTGTACCCCACTTTTACTTTCTGTTATTTATATTAAATAAAGTAAAAATAGTATTTTTCTATTTGTTATCTGATTATCTGTGCAATATAAAAATATCCCGAAAATAAAAGTCCTCAGAATGACATGCCAATTTAATATGATTTTTTCGGGAATATTTGAGGATTTACCGTGCAAAAATCACCGCTGGAGGAGCTGCCACCTGGCCACGAGGGTGGTAGGCGCCCTCCTATAGGGCGCGCCCCCCTGCCTCGTGGGCCCACGGTGGCCCTCCTCCACTTATCCCAGCACCCATCTTCTTCCTCTGTCTCACACAAACCCGAAAAACCAACTCAAGCACGAGTTCCAGCCACTTTTGCTGTGATTTTCGATCTCCTTGCTCAAAGCACCTCTCGCAAAACTGCTTGGGGAGATTGTTCCTTGGTATGTGACTCCTCCATTGGTCCAATTAGTTTTTGTTCTAGTGCTTTATTCATTGCCAATTTATGCTGCATAGGTAACCATGTTCTTGAGCTTGCATGTCAAATTTATATGGTTCCAAGTAGTTCTAATGCTTGATACAAGCTCTAGGCACTTGTATGAGTAGTTGCTATCAATTTTATTGAGTTTGGTTACTTTTATTTTGAAGTTACTAAAAATTTCAGATTATTTCAGAAAATGATGAGGAGATTATTGAGGAGCTCATCAAGCCAAAGCTCAAAGGAAAAGGCACCTAAACCTAAGTATAATTTGCCACGCACCGTAGAGATTCGGGTGTGTGAATGGCCTTCTGAAGATTTCTTGAGAGCCACCGGTATCTATGAAGATTTTCATGAATTGGCTCACAATGCTGGCCTCACCTCTTTCCTCCACGACCAATGCGATCTATATCTCTTACTCACAAATACCTTTATGCAAAAAATTTATTTTCATCCTAGGAACTCACCACCTACGGTGGAATTTCATTTATATGATGAGCCTAAGGAGATGTCACTTTATGATTTCTGTCATATTTTTTTAGTCCCTTTTGAGGGCAAGACAGAAGAACCACATCATGATGATGTGGCTGGGTTTATTGATAATATCACTGTAGGAGAAACCAGGAAGGTTTCCGATGCACGAATCACTAGCATACATTTTCCTGTTTTGCGTTACTTTGCATTATTTGCTAGTCGTTGTTTAATTGGACGCGGAAATTCTAGAGACCTTAGTATCCCTGATTTAATTATTCTGCTCCAAGGTTTATATAGTGATAACACTTTTAGTTTGGGCGGTATTATTGCTAGACGGTTAAATATGAACCGTACTAAGGGCCCCATCTTTGGAGGCATCTATGCCACATGCCTAGCCACACATTTTAACATACCTATTAGGCATGCTGAGAAGGAAGAAAAAGTGCTACCCCGTGTTTATCTAGATCGTAAAAGTATGGTGGCACATGATTTTATTATTAAGAATAGGGCAGGGGAGCTTAGATATCAACTGTTCTTTAGTAAACATCATCCTGAGACTATTACCTTGCCTGCTCCTTCTTTGTTTGATTTGACTGCAGGCACGTACCTTGTTCCGTTGGCAGCTATTCACGCCTACCGGAACCCTGCACCAGCTGAGGAGCCAGAGCTGGAACCACAATTTGATCCTTCACGACAGTCTAACTATCAGTGGGATCCGGAGATGATTGCCAGCCAGTGGCAATCGGAGCCTTCTTCTTCCTCGTCACAATATGACCCCAACAACTATTATTATGGATATCCGCCAGGCCAGCCGTGGCCATAGACCAACTTAGGCCAAAAGCCTAAGCTTGGGGGAGTACGTATTTCTCACCGACAGTACATTTATGCTCACACACACTCATTGCTAGATGTCGGTGCTTATACTTTTTCATTGTAATATCCATGCTAGTTTATTTTCCTTTTCCTGCTTTCTTCTTGTGTGTTTAATAAACCTTAAGAAAAACCAAAAAAAATTAGTAGTAGTTTATTTTTCTGCTGTAGTAGTAATAATTAAAAAGAAAACCCAAAAATATTTCCCGTTCTTCTTTTGCTTGTTGGGAGCTTTCCCGTATAAATAGTTTTATTTCTTTTCTATTTGGGGGTCGTTAGGAGAAGACCATAATTAAATTGTTAAAGTGGCTCTTTTATGCATTATTGTTGAATTAACCCAAGAGCCCATATTGCCTTGTCTTCTCATGTTTATTGAATGCTCACAGATTCCAGCTTAGTCCAATGCACGTGCACTCTTATTATTATTCACACCGTTCGGTTGTGCAAGTGAAAGGCAATTATGATGATATATGATGGACTGGCTGAGAGGAGAAAAGCTGGTATGAACTCGACCTCTTTTGTTTTTGTAAATATGATGAGTCCCGCGTTCTTAATTCAGCTTATTATGAATAAACATGTTTGCAATGACAATTAGAGATCAGAGTTGCTTGTGCCATGCAGGGGCGGAGCCAGGATTTGGACATGAGGGGGGCGAAGAACGTATATGCCGGGTAACAGAAAAAGGCACATTTTTATCAATTGATTTGCACTTTCACATATGTTTGAGCTGGAAGCAATGGACTTGAAAAAGGGAATCCAATCATTCAAAAAATAAACAGAAGAGAGACACTAGATTTCTAAATTAGAATCTGCCTTATCAAATTAGTAAATTATGAACTATTTTCTTCAAAGGAAGCAAAAAATTACTAAAATTACGATACAGTGGTGACATACCTTGATTCCTTGAAGTTGACTTTGATTTGTTGTTGTATGATACTGGTAAAGCACACAAGCAGTCATTGTCTCATGGACTCTGATGGATTCAATCGCCGCGAAGTGGAGTGCCATCTTCCAGTCTTCCCTATCGAGAAGCGAGGGGCGGCAGCACAGGGCGATACGGAACCTCCTGAACGCCTAGAAGGAAATTACGAGGAGGGTAGATCGATAGGAAAGTAACTGCTCCATCTCACGGCTGATCTTTTCTGATGTCTACAACTACCGATCAAGGCTCAAGCGGTGCTTTCCCATGTTTGGGCCTTTGGGCTAGAAAGTTACTCCGTTGGGCCATAATCAATTTAGCATTAAACGACAAATGTCAATACACTTTATACGTACAAACTACTGGTATAACTAGCACGTACTAGTAACGAGATATTATAGGGGGGCAACGCGATGGGGGGTGTCTGACCCCTGCTCGCACCCCCCTGTCTCTGCCCCTGGTGCCATGCTTGATAAGCTATGAGTTATAATGATTTACCTTGCATGCCAACATGCTATTGAGATGGTTGTGATGTGGTATGATGGGGTGGTATCCTCCTTTGAATGATTTAAGTGACTTGACTTGGCACATGTTCACGCATGTAGTTGAAACAAAATCAACATAGCCTTCACGATATTTATGTTCATGGTGGATTATATCCTACTCATGCTTGCATCCAATGTTTATTAATTTTAATGCATGTACATGGCTGTTGTCGCTCTCTAGTTGGTCGCTTCCCAGTCTTTTGCTAGCCTTCACCTGTACTAAGCGGGAATACTGCTTGTGCACCCAATCCCTTAAACCCCAAAGTTATTCCAGATGAGTCCACTATACCTTCCTAATGCGGTATCTATCTGCCGTTCCAAGTAAATTTGTATGTGCCAAACTCTAAATCTTCAAATAAACATTCTGTTTTGTATGCTTGAATAGCTCATGTATCAACAAAGGTTGTCCTTATCTTCCGTGTTAGGCGGGTTATTCTCAAGAGGAGTGGACTCCGCTCCTCACTCACGAGAAAATGGCTGGTCGCCGGGATGCCCAGTCCCATGCTTTATGCAAACTAAATCAAAATTAATTGCAAACAAAACTCCCCCTGGGACCTGATGTATGTTGGAGGCACTCGTTGTTTCGAGCAAGCCGTGGATTGATGCTTGTTGGTGGAGGGGGAGTATAAACTTTACCATTCTGTTTGGGAACCGCCTATAATGTGTTTAGCATGGAAGATATCGCCATCTCTTAGTTGTTACGTTGACAATGAAAGTATACCGCTCAAAATTCAATTTATCTCTATTTCAAAACTGAGCTCTGGCACCTCTACAAATCCCTGCTTCCCTCTGCGAAGGGCCTATCCATTTACTTTTATGTTGAATCATCACCCTCTTATTAAAAAGCACTAGCTGGAGAGCACAGCCATCATTTGCATTCATCACTATTAATTTATGTCGGGTGTGACTATGATTGGATCTCTTTTACCATGAATTACAATGTCTAGTCAGTCCTTGATCTTTAAAGGTGCTCTGCATTTATGTTTTGCGGTCTCAGAAAGGGCTAGCGAGATACCATCTTGTTATATCATATTATGATTATTTTGAGAAAGTGTTGTCATCCGAGATTTATTATTATGACTTGCTAGTTGATTATGATATTGATATGAGTAATGATGAGACCTGAGAATTATTGCAAATGTGGTTAGTTATGATTTATGCTGAAAACTTGAATGCTGGCTTGACATAGTTATAACAACAAGAGCAAACAGAGTTTGTAAAAGTTTTTCTTTCTTTCTTTCAGTTTGTCAACTGAATTGCTTGAGGACAAGCAAGGGTTTAAGCTTGGGGGAGTTGATACGTCTCCGTCGTATCTACTTTTCCAAACACTTTTGCCCTTGTTTTGGACTCTATCTTGTATGATTTGAATGGAACTAACCCGGACTGACGTTGTTTTCAGCGGAATTACCCTGGCGTTGTTTTATGTGCAAAAATCAAATATTCTCGGAATGACCTGAAACTCCACGGGAGGTCTTAGAAAAAATAAAAAAAATCATCGCCAAATATGAAGACCAGGGGGCCCACACCCTTTCCACGAGGGTGGGGGCGCCCCCCCTAGGGCACGCCCCCTACCTCGTGGGCCCCCTGTTGACCCTCCGACGCCAACTCCAACTCTATATATTTGCTTTCGGAGAGAAAAAAATCAGAGAGAAGAAATCATCGCATTTTATGATACGGAGCCGCCGCCAAGCCCTAAAACCTATCGGGAGGGCTGATCTGGAGTCCGTTCGGGGCTCCGGAGAGGGGGATCCGTCGCCGTCATCATCATCAACCATCCTCCATCACCAATTTCATGATGCTCACCGCCGTGCGTGAGTAATTCCATCGTAGGCTTGCTGGATGATGATGGGTTGGATGAGATTTATCATGTAATCATGTTAGTTTTGTTAGGGTTTGATCCCTAGTATCCACTATGTTCTGAGATTGATGTTGCTATGACTTTGCTATGCTTAATGCTTTTCACTAGGGCCTGAGTGCCATGATTTCAGATCTGAACCTATTATGTTTTCATGAATATATGTGAGTTCTAGATCCTATCTTGCAAGTCTATAGTCACCTACTATGTGTTATGATCCGGCAACCCCGAAGTGACAATAATCGGGACCACTCCCGGTGATGACCATAGTTTGAGGAGTTCATGTATTCACTATGTGCTAATGCTTTGTTCCGGTTCTCTATTAAGGAGGCCTTAATATCCCTAAGTTTCCAATAGGACCCCGCTGCCATGGGAGGGTAGGACAAAAGATGTCACTTGGCCAGCAACCCAATCTTGGCCACGCGAAATATTAGCAAACCAATGCTATTATATATAGCGGCAACACACCAGGTTGTAAGCGCAGTGCTCGTCGTCGAACGAGAAACGGACGGACTTAAGTTCCCGCTTCAAAAGACGGTATACTATGTATCTACTATCCTCACTCCATGCAAATCCCGGTACCCACATTATCAAAAGATAGCATACGCGGTCTTCATGGCATCCCGAAAACTATGACACTACTTTCAAGAGTGTTCAATTACGGTGGCCTCCGAGGTTCCACTCAACGACATTATAAACAACCGCGATGCCACGGGTCGGATTGCTAAATGGGCTATTGAGCTCCTCCCGTTCGACATATCATACAAAGCACGACGAGCCATTAAGTCACAAGTACTGGCCGATTTCGTCGCCAAATGGACAAAAGCCGAACTCCCTAAAGAATACGACATGTACTCCAATTGGATCATGCACTTCGAAGGCTCTAAAATGCTGGCGGGTCTGGGAGCAGGCTTCGTCCTGATATCCCCAACCGGAGATACAGTCCAATATGTACTCCAAATATTATACACAGACTCCAACAACGCGGCCGAATATGAGGCCCTGTTGCATGGTCTCCGGATGGCAGTCTCCATGGGCATTCAACGCCTAGAGGTGCGTGGGGATTCGAACCTCGCAATACCTCAAATAAATGGAGATTTTGATGCCAAGGACCCAAAAATGGCTGCTTATCGCAATGTCGTCCTCAAAATGTCAGCTCGATTCGAGGGGCTCGAATTCCACCATGTGGTCCGAGAAAACAATCAAGCGGCGGATATCCTCGCCCGAATCGGCGCTAAGCGTGACCCTGTCCCACCTAATATCTTCTTGGAAAGGTTGTTTAAGCCATCCGTGGTGTGGGAAGGGGAGACCGGCAACAATAGTCCGGATCCGGCCACAACACCAGGCCCCGAACACTCTGACGTAATCAGAGGCTCCACCACCGAGATAACACCTTCGGCCCACGTGATTATGGCTGCCATCGCCCCGTGCACAGAACCCTTCTTGGCTTACCTAAATAGGCAAGAACTCCTTGAGGACCAAAACGAGGCACGTTGCATTGTGCGGCGGTCTAAAGCCTACAAGGTCCACGAGGAGAGCTTTATAAGAAAAGCGCTACTGGAGTACTGCAAAGGTGCATCTCTGAGGAGGAAGGACGACAACTTGGCAGAAATTCATGTTGGACTCGGCGGCCATCACGCCGCAGCTCGGGCCCTTGTAAGTAAGGCCTTCCGTACAGGTTTCTACTGGCTGACAGCTTGAGCAGACGCACAGGACCTCGTTCAACATTGTGTCGGTTGCCAGCTCTTTGCAAACCAAAGCCATATGCCACCTACCTCTCTCCAAACAATCCCCATTACTTGGCCCTTTGTGGTCTGGGGGCTTCATATGGTCAGACTCCTTAAAGGAGGTAGCCATAAGAAAAAGTACCTATTGGTCATGGTGGATAAATTCACCAAATGGATAGAGGCCAAACCAGTTAAAACGGCCAAATCCGGACCAGTGATAGATTTCATATCCGGGGTTGTACACCGCTACGGTGTCCCCCACAGTATCATCACCGATAACGGCTCGAACTTTACAGCCGATGAGGTAAAAACTTGGTGCGGCAACATGGGCATTAAGCTCGATTATGCATTCGTCTATCACCCTCAAACTACGGTCAAGTCGAACGAGCAAATGGTCTTATAATGAGCGGCATTAAACCCAGACTAGTGCGGTCCTTGAAGGAATCAGATACGCACTGGGTCGAGGAGCTCGAATCCGTACTATGGGGGCTGCGGACCACGCCAAATCGCACTACCGGATACACACCTTTTTTATGGTGTACGGCGCAAAGGCGGTACTGCCCTGCGACATCATTCATGACTCACCTCGCGTGCGCATGTACGAAGAGATAGAAGCCGAGCTAGATCGGTAGGACAGTTTGGACGCCCTGGAGGAGGAGCGTGACGTGGCAAAAGCCTGATCCGCATTCTATCAACAACAGGCTCGACGATATCAAAGCAGAGAAGTACGGGCCAAAACTTATAATGTTGGCAAACTCGTTCTACGCCTACCAGAGAAGAAAAAGGACAAGCTCAAACCCAAATGGGAAGGTCCCTTTGTTATTGACAAAGTTCTGACCGGTGGAGCGTATCGTCTGCGGGATGCATCGGACAATCAACTCGAGCCAACCCATGGAACGCCGCCAGACTCCGAAGGTTCTACGCCTAGCGCTGGACTCTGTGTTCGTCTCCTTACCTCCGTCAATTTTTTTTATATTCATTATCTATATTTTTCTGTCTTTCTTCCTTTTCTTCACGGCCTTCAAAGGTTAAAATGTGTCTTGACTGCACAATTTGTACGCGCTAAGCACGCTCATTATACCTGGGGGCTTCTTATATAGAAGCTTAATATAATTATGATCCGGGCTCTATGCCTGCCGCACATGTGTTATTTTTACACATGCACCTTTTCTTCGCCATTATATGCATCGATATGACTTAAGTTTTGGCCAAGCTGGGTTGCTTGGCTCTTGTGTTTATGCCCTACGTTCCCGTTAATTCGGCTAGGGCATAAGGGGAGCACCTCTGCGATTGTTACTGCCGGGTCAGCCGGACATGTACCTCAGACTGGGTGAAGCCGAAAGCTAGCGTTCTTAAGGGAATATTCGGTCGGCGAACAAAGGATGACTTTTTTACTTATTAGAATACATACCCCCAGATGTTTATATCCTGCGTCTCTTGTCGCAGTTCAGACATGCACATTAATGCATGCGTACCCAGGGAAAGGAACCCTTAACGGAACTATTCTCCCTGGAAGATGTTTCTTACTATCCATTTAATATAACATAACTAGTTGGGTACTTGTCTGTTCAAGCACTTTTGGCCCCTATGCCTGGTTTCCACGCGTACCCCGGTTTTTACATAACTAAGCGGGTATTCGGATACACTCCGGACTGTCGGGTCCGGAGGTCGAAGCGAAAAGGTCCGCCATGCCAAATGATTTACAATCCGGCTAGGGACAATATATGTCACTCAAAGTACACTGTCACTTAGACTGACTAAATTCTTCTTCTATACCATCCAACAGGCTGTCTAACCTACAATCCTGTTGGGAATACTTTGCGGCTAATTTCACCTGGTCATACACCAAGCTGACGGGGATCTCTTTTCCGTCAGGCCCTACAGGTCCGACCTCGGCCATATGGTTCGGGTCAGCCTTGGTATATCGAGTCTTCACCATGGCCCAGGCTTCCCTTGCACCTTGTCGACAGGCAGATATCTTCCATAATCAGAAGCGCCGCCGCGCTCCCTTGAGTATCTCTACAAGCTCCCCCATGCCTCCTGGCAGGGAGGCGGATGGCCACAAGGCCTGGGCAAGGTCCTACATCACCTGTCGAACTTGTTCGTGCAGTTGTGAGAGCTCTGGCAGAAGATCTCCCGCAGACCCAGGCATCTCCTCTCCGGGACGGCCCGTCAGCATACCTACAGATATAGCTCTGTTAGCTGGTTTCTTTGCCGAACTCTATAGAAGTTCACTCAAGCACTTACTGAAAATGCCGCGTCGAAGCCTTTTATTCTCCTTTACGGAGTCAGCCAGCTGGGACCGAACATCTTTCAGTTCAACATCTAGCCGGGTATTGGCATCTTGGAGATCGTTTTTCTCCCGCCTAACTTGTGTAAGCACGCGCTCGCCAGCCTTCAGCTGTCATTGAGCATGTTGCTCCTCCGGATTCACTCCGGGATCATCTGCAGAATCTATCGATTAGATTAGCATGCAAGCCAAATATTAACTAGTATATCTCGTTCTTTTCGATAGGAACAAGTGTTACCAGATGGGGCCTTCTTGGACTCCTCCATTTTGGCAACTGCGGCCCGTAGCTGGGCTTTGCACTCCTCTAGATCTTGAGACAACTAGGTATTCTTCTCAGTAAGAACCTATGCAAATAATGATCCTTAAATCAGTTGTGCCAACTGTTTCAAGTCTCAGGGGCTACTGGTATATATAATTATCAGATTTTCTTACCCGTATATCCTTTACATACTGGTCTGTGGCTCTGGCAAGACCATTTTGGGCAGCTCAGATGTACGCGTCCCCAGAGTTGAAGGCATCAAACGCCTCTTCAGAAAAACCAGGGGCGCGGAGTACGGCCCGACGACGCCTGTGCTTCATGGCACTCTCCACTTCGGAATTTGTAGCGGACAGCCCATCCGCATCCTCGGTAGGAGGAATATCCGGCGTTGTCCCCACGTTAGCATCTGCCTCCAAGTCCGGCTCCGGAGCCCGGCTGGTGGAGGCATGGCCGGCAGGCTCTCCGGATACGGTCCGGCGAGCGTTTTTCCTGGTTTTAACCACAGACGTTATTATATTTTAAAGACAATAACCACGGAGTAGGGTTCTTTTTCATACCTCTGCGACGGCATCTCAATCCTGACCGCCTTCCTTTTAAGCCTACCCAGTTTCGGTGCCCCTTGTTGGTGAGTTACTGCGGGTTCGGCATGGCGTCCCGAGGGCCTTCCCTACAAGACACCATACGTGTGCGGCGGGTGAAGTGCGAAAAAGGGGATCCTTCTCGGAAGTTGGGACTTCGGTTTTACTTACATGCGATGCAGGGAGCAGTCCAGGATAATCGGCGGTGATGGCCACCAAGGCACCGTCGCAGCTTAACTGATAAAACGTCATGTCGATGAGCTCCACGAATATGTCTGGATCTTCTTCGAGTCCGGGATCGAGGGCCCGATCAGGGTCCTCTGGCTGTGGAGATGGGTTGTGAATCTCCCTCACAGCATTTCGTAGTTCCTGCTATGAAATAGCAAGGTAAATATTTATGACAAAGAAAGCGGGAAGGTTTGGAGTAAAAAGCAGCAGCTCACCCAGTTTGGGGGGTTGTACATGGAGAATCCATCCCGCGGCTTAATACGGATGAACTCCTCTTCCTCTCCCTTATATAAATTGGACAGTATTTTCGCCAGAGCGGCGGCGGTGTCCGGACCTTTACGGCCGCAGCGGGTGGCATCGTCTTCTCCATTGAAGTGCCACATGGGTTGTCCCCGATATTGAAGTGGTTGCACCCCCCGCATTATACATATTGACATAACCTCGATTATTGTCAGTCCTGATTCGGCCAGTGTCTTTATCCGGCTCATCAGGTAAAGGACTTTTGTTATCTTCCTCCTGGGGGCTCCGAGGGCGCCGGCTACGATGTTTCTTCAAAGGGGTATTGTTCAACTCAGTAAGGCTGATCCGAATAGGGTCTGGGAGGGGAACGTCCACCATATAAAACCACTCCGAAGGCCAGTCTTCGGATGTCTTCTTTAGAGTACCGGACAGGTATCCGGTCCCGGCGATGCGCCATATTTCGGCTCCGCCCACTTGAAATATTGACCCCTTCTGTGTATGGGGCACGAGGCAGAATAGCCTCTGCCATAGCTCGAAATGAGCTTCGCAGCCCAGAAACAGCTCACAAAGGGCAACGTAGCCTGCGATGTGTAATATGGAGGCGGGAGTAAAGTCATGCAGCTGGAGGCCATAGAACTCCAGGAGCCCATGGAGGAATGGATGGATTGGAAATCCTAGTCCCCTCAATAAATAAGGGACGAGGCATACCCGCTCCCCCGTGGATGGGTCTGGAAAGCTTTCCGCTTGCTCCCCGCCATTATAAGTGGCTAGTCCGGCTCGGACGGGGACCATGTACGCAGGAGGGAGAAACCCCTGGGTCTGCAACTCTACTAGTTGGCTATGGGGAATAGAACACTTCTCCCAACTACCTGGCTTAGGGCTACGAGGGCGAGAGGAGGAGCTGCGGTGGCCGGCCATAATGGGATGGATTTTTCCGGGCACGCTCCGATGGATACTTGCTGTGGGAAGGTGGTGTGATCTAGATCTGAAGATCCCTGACTGTTTAAATAGACGATTCATCTACCTGGTTAGGGTGGTAAATGTAAAAACACCCCAACCTCTCGCATTCGCTCGACACGTGGAAGATAGCCATTATTAAGGCACAGAAGCCGAGGAGTGAAACATTCATGGGAGGCCGGACACAACTCGTTACGACATGTACTCAAGATTTGGAGGAGAACCCGCTTTGCAATGCCGAAGACAACCTGCGTGCCGGACTCATCGTCATTGAAGCCTGGTTCGGGGGCTACTGAGGGAGTCCTAGATTAGGGGGTCCTCGGACAGCCGGACTATATACTTTGGCCGGACTGTTGGACTATGAAGATACAAGATTGAAGACTTCGTCCCGTGTCCGGATGGGACTCTCCTTTGCGTGGAAGGCAAACTTGGCGATTCGGATATGTAGATCTCCTCCCTTGTAACCGACTCTGTGTAACCCTAGCCCCTCTGGTGTCTATATAAACCGGAGGGTTTTAGTCCGTAGGACAAGAACAATCATACCATAGGCTAGCTTCTAGGGTTTAGCCTCTCCGATCTCGTGGTAGATCAACTCTTGTAATACTCATATCATCAAGATCAATCAAGCAAGAAGTAGGGTATTACCTCCATCGAGAGGGCCCGAACCTGGGTAAACATTGTGTCCCCCGCCTCCTGTTACCATCCGCCTTAGACGCATAGTTCGGGACCCCCTACCCGAGATCCGCCGGTTTTGACACCGACAACCACCCCTTGTCGGACTAGGGCATCTCCGTCGGCAGGGTCAAGCGAGGGTGGACACACTTGGCGTCCATCATGACCCACTTGCTCCGGAAGCTGTCGGCCTTCTTCCCAATCTTCGAGATTGAGTTGTCCTTGTCGGCCGCGATGAAATTGGCACACCTGGAGGTATGGCCATCATTGATGCGGAGGAAGAAGAAGTGGCGCGACAGAGCCACAGACGGCATCACACCAAGGTACGCCTCACAGTAGTAGGCAAAGATCGACAAGAGAAGGATAGAGTTGGGATGAAGATGCAGCGCCAGCAGTCCGTAGTGGTCAAGGACCTCGAAGAAGAAGTCAGAGAAGGGGGGAACCATCCCCGCGACGATGCTGTTCGAAAGAAGGGGAAGAAGGTGCTTCCCTCGGGCTCCGGCACGTCGGAGCCTGCCCGGAGCCCGGTCTTCCCCTTCTCGTTGCTTTCCCCCGCCGTCAGCAAGCGCATCGCGGCGAGGTTCTTCCCCGAGACGTTGGGAGTGTCGAGGGCTGGCTCATACCATGCCGGCGGCGAGGCAGACTTGAACTTGCGCGGCGCCATTAGTCGCTGACACGGGAGAAGATGGAAGCAAATCTGGAGATTTCGGAGGCAGGGCGCAAGAAAGGGGATCTGGAGCAAGGCGAAAGGAAGCAGTGAAGGCAAGCGCTATCTGCTCCAGCCTTTTGACAGTCGGGCAGTTGCCGAGGCTGCGTGGGGAAGCGGAGACGCACACGTCTAATCAACCGCCACGCGTCGACCAAGGCCGCAGGCTATTGGGGCCCGTGGCGCTCCACGCTTGACCTTTCTCTTCGCCTCAAAGCCAAGCCCGAGCGCGCCTTGGGCCCGGGGGCTACTATCGGCATTTTGGGAACGGGGGTCTCCAGACTTGCCTGCCTGCGGCCCACGACGTGGCTCTGCGAGCGGGCTCGTACGGCCCATCTTCACCAACAAGCACTCAAGACCCTCGCGAGGGGCCAAGCCTCGCGAGGCGGATGACACAAGACCTCCTCAGGAGCGGCCTCACCAGGCTGGCTCGCGAGGGGCGGAGAGACCAAGGCAAGACAAACCTCGCGAGGTTCGAATGACGTGAGCCATGACGATCGAGACCAGGCGGGCACCAGCGCGCACAGTGTCCTTGTTTCCTCTTTGGTGCTAAGGAAGCAAGCGCAGGCGCAGAGTACCGAGGCGTCAAGCAAAGGTTTCCTTATCAGTGCAATGAGACCAAGACCAGCAGGACGGCAAGACGGAGGTCACGATGGAGCCCAAGGCGGCGTCACCACCAGAGCCTTTTTGCAGGCGAAGACTACTTTTGTCAGGATAAGTTGTACTAGTTGTCCCCTTTAAAATTGGTCGTTGTTGGCTCCCTTCCCGCTCAATATTTGGGGAGGGGACCGGGGCATCTATAAATAGGATTAGCCACCGCAGTAGGAGACAACTCGTCTCGAACGGATCCAGTTCATCCTCACACCCACCAAGCACAAGAACACCTCTCCTCAGGAGGCTGTTCTTCCCTTTGTATTGTTCATCCTCAGCCCAAGAGGCAATCCACCACCACCACACTGGAGTAGGGTATTACACCACAACGGTGGCCCGAACCAGTATAAATCTTGTGTCTTTTGTGTTGCGAGTTCTACGATTTAGCCCTTGAGATCTTAGCGAAGCTAGGACGTGGATCGGTAGGGGGAGATCTTCGCGCGCACCCCAGTGTTTGAACCTTAGGGGTTTTGCCGGAACCCGAGATCCGACAGTATTGTAGTTGATTTATCAGCCATTTGTAAAGATATTTCAATAGGTGTCAAATTATTTAAATCAAGTCTACGATATAAAGAGAGAGGCATAACACTAACACCTGCTCCAAGATCACATAAAGCAGTTTTAACATAGTTTCTTTTAATGGAGCATGGTATAGTTGGTACTCCTGGATCTCCAAGTTTCTTTGGTATTACACCCTTAAAAGTGTAATTAGCAAGCATGGTGGAAATTTCAGCTTCTGATATCTTTCTTTTATTAGTAACTATATATTTCATATATTTAGCATAAGGATTCATTTTAAGCATATCAGTCAAACGCATACGCAAAAAGATAGGTCTAATCATTTCAGAAAAGCGCTCAAAATCCTCATCATCCTTTTTCTTGGATGGTTTAGGAGGAAAAGGCATGGGTTTCTGAACCCATGGTTCTCTTTCTTTACCGTGTTTCCTAGCAACGAAGTCTCTCTTATCATAACGTTGATTCTTTGATTGTGGGTTATCAAGATCAATAGCAGGTTCAATTTCTACATCATTATCATTGCTAGGTTGAGCATCAACATGAACATCATCATTAACATTATCACTAGGTTCATGTTCATTACTAGATTGTGTTTCAGCATCAGAAATAGAAATATCATTGGGATTCTTAGGTGTGTCAACAACAGGTTCACTAGAAGCATGCAAAGTCCTATCATTTTTCTTTTTCTTCCTCTTAGAAGAACTAGGTGCATCAACATTAGTTCTCTGAGAATCTTGCTCAATTGTCTTAGGGTGGCCCTCGGGATACAAAGGTTCCCGAGTCATTTTACCACCTCTAGTCATAACTCTAACAGCATTATCATTCTTCTTATTATTTAATTTGAGCAAATCATTCTGAGCTTTAAGCACTTGTTCTACTTGAGTGGTAACCATAGAAGCATGTTTACTAATAAGTTTAAGTTCACCTTTAACACTAGCCATATAATCACTCAAGTGTTCAAGCATATCAACATTGTGTTTCAATTGTCTACCAACATAAGCATTGAAATTTTCTTGTTTAACCATAAAGTCATCAAACTCATCCAAGCATTGGCTAGCAAACTTAGTAAATGGGATTTCACATTTATCAAATCTATAGAGAGAATTTACCATTACTACCTGTGTCGGGTTATTAAGACCATGTATTTCTTCAATAGGTGGTAAATTCTTAACATCTTCAGCTTTGATACCTTTTTTCATAGATTTATTTGCCTCTTGCATATCTTCAGGACTGAGAAATAGAATACCCCTTTTCTTTGGAGTTGGCTTAGGAGTTGGTTCAGGAAGTGTCCAATTATTTTCATTAGTCAACATATTATTCGATAATAATTCAGCTTGAGCAATAGTTCTTTCCCTGAAAACACAACCAACACAACTATCCATGTAATCTCTGGAAGCATCGGTTAGTCCATTATAAAATATATCAAGTATTTCATTTTTCTTGAGAGGATGATCAGGCAAAGCATTAAGTAATCGGAGAAGCCTCCCCCAAGCTTGTGGGAGACTCTCTTCTTCAATTTGCACAAAATTATATATTTGCCTTAAAGCAGCTTGTTTCTTATGAGCGGGGAAATATTTAGCAGAGAAGTAATAAATCATATCCTGGGGGCTACGCACACAACCAGGATCAAGAGAATTAAACCATGTTTTAGCATCACCCTTTAATGAGAATGGAAACAACTTAAGGATATAATAATAGTGAGTTTTCTCATCATTAGTGAATAGGGTGGCTATATCATTTAATTTAGTAAGATGTGCCACAACAGTTTCAGATTCATAGCCATAAAAAGGATCAGATTCAACCAAAGTAATTAACGCAGGATCAACAGAGAAATCATAATCCTTACTTGTAATAAAGATAGGTGAACTAGCAAAAGCAGGGTCATATTTCATTCTAGCATTCAAAGACTTTTCTTTAAGCTTAGCTAATAATTTCTTAAGATCAGATCTATCATTGGAAGCAAGAAAGTCTCTAGCAGTTTCTTCATCCATAACGTAACCCTCAGGCACAACAGGTAATTCATATCTAGGGGGAGAATCTTCATTATCACTTTCATCAATATTATCAGTTTCAATAATTTCATTCTCTCTAGCCCTAGCAAGTTGTTCATCAAGAAATTCACCTAGTGGCACAGTATTATCAAGCATAGAAGTAGTTTCATCATAAGTATCATGCAAAGAAGAAGTGGCATCATCAATAACATGCGACATATCAAAATGAATGGCATGTATAGGTGTCGCAAGTTTACTCAAAACAGAAGGTGAATCAAGTGCAGAGCTAGATGGCAGTTCCTTACCTCCCCTCGTAGTTGAGGGAAAAATCTTGGTTCTTTGATCTTTCAAGTTCTTCATAGTGATAAGCAGATATAAATCCCAAGTGACTCAAAGAATAGAGCTATGCTCCCCGGCAACGGCGCCAGAAAATAGTCTTGATAACCCACAAGTATAGGGGATCGCAACAGTTTTCGAGGGTAGAGTATTCAACCCAAATTTATTGATTCGACACAAGGGGAGCCAAAGAATATTCTCAAGTATTAGCAGCTGAGTTGTCAATTCAACCACACCTGGAAACTTAATATCTGCAGCAAGGTATTTAGTAGCAAAGTAATATGATAATAATGGTAACGGTAGCAAAAGTAATATTTTTGGGTTTTATAGTGATTGTAACAGTAGCAATGGAAAAGTAAATAAGCGAAGAACAATATATGAAAAGCTCGTAGGCAATGGATCAATGATGGATAATTATGTCGGATGCGATTAATCATGCAACAGTTATAACATAGGGTGACACAAAACTAGCTCCAGTTCATCAATGTAATGTAGGCATGTATTCCGAATATAGTCATACGTGCTTATGGAAAAGAACTTGCATGATATCTTTTGTCCTACCCTCCCGTGGCAGTGGGGTCCTATTGGAAACTAAGGGATATTAAGGCCTCCTTTTAATAGAGTACCGGACCAAAGCATTAACACATAGTGAATAGATGAACTCCTCAAACTACGGTCATCACCAGTAATGGTCCCGATTATTGTCACTTCGGGGCTAACGGATCATAACACATAATAGGTGAGTATAGACTTGCAAGATAGGATCAAGAACTCACATATATTCATGAAAACATAATAGGTTCAGATCTGAAATCATGGCACTCGGGCCCTAGTGACAAGCATTAAGCATAGCAAAGTCGTAGCAACATCAATCTCAGAACATAGTGGATACTAGGGATTAAACCCTAACAAAACTAACTCGATTACATGATAAATCTCATCCAACCCATCACCGTCCAGCAAGCCTATGATGGAATTACTCACGCACGGCGATGAGCATCATGAAATTGGTGATGGAGGAAGGTTGATGATGACGATGGCGACGGTTTCCCCTCTCCGGAGCCCCGAACGGACTCCAGATCAGCCTTCCCGAGAGAGTTTAGGGCTTGGCGGCGGCTCCGTATTGTAAAACGCGATGAATCCTTCTCTATGATTTTTTTTCTCCCTGAAAGTGAATATATGGAGTTGGAGTTGAGGTCGGTGGAGCGTCAGGGGGACCACGAGGCAGGGGGCGCGCCCAGGGGGGTCGACGCGCCCCCACCCTCGTTTACAGGGTGTGGGCCCCCTAACGTGGATTCTTCTTCTAGTATTTTTTATATATTCCAAAAATAATCTCCATTGATTTTTAGGTCATTCCGAGAACTTTTATTTCTGCACAAAAATAACACCATGGCAATTCTGCTGAAACAGCGTCAGTCCGGGTTAGTTCCATTCAAATCATGCAAGTTAGAGTCCAAAACAAGGGCAAAAGTGTTTGGAAAAGTAGATACGGCGGATACGTATCATGGATCCATGTATGAGAACAAAGTGTGGACTTTAGTGGACTTGCCCGATGATCGGCAAGCCATTGAGAATAAATGGATCTTCAAGAGGAAGACGGACGCTAATGGTAGTGTTACTATCTACAAAGCTCGACTTGGCGCAAAAGGTTTTTGACAAGTTCAAGGTGTTGACTATGATGAGATTTTCTCACTCGTAGCGGTGCTTAAGTCTATCTGAACCATGTTAGAAATTGCCACATTTTGTGAAATCTGGCAAACGGATGTCAAAAACTGCATTCCTTAATGGATTTAGAAGAGTTGTATATGATGTAACCAGAAGGTTTTGTCGATCCTAAAGGTGCTAACAAAGTGTGCAAACTCCAGCGATCCATCTATGGAGTGGTGCAAGCATCTCGGGGTTGGAATATATGCTTTGATGAGGTGATCAAAGCATATGTTTTTTATACAGACTTATGGTGAAGCCTGTATTTACAAGAAAGTGAGTGGGAGCCCTGTAGCATTTCTGATATTATATGTGGATGCCATATTGTTGATCTGAAATGATATAGAATTTCTGGATAGCATAAAAAGGATACTTGAATAAGAATTTTTCAATAAAGACTTCGGTGAAGCTACTTATATATTGGGCATCAAGATCTATAGATATAGATCAAGACGCTTGATAGGACTTCCACAAAGCACATACCTTGATAAAGTTTTGAAGTAGTTCAAAATGGATCAGCCAAAGAAAGGGTACTTGCCTGTGTTACAAGGTGTGAAGTTGAGTAAGACTCAAAACCCGACCACGGCGGAATATATAGAGAGAATGAAAGTCATTCCCTATGCCTCAGTCATAGGTTCTATAAAGTATGCCATGTTGTGTACCAGACCTGTTGTGTGCTGATGTCGCTTGAAGCTACGTCGGTATTTCCCGAGAGAGGAAGGGATGATGCAGCACAGCGGCGGTAGGTATTTTTTCCCTTAGATATGAAACCAAGGTTATCGAACCAGTAGGAGAACCAAGCAACACAACGTAAACAGCACCTGCACACAAATAACAACTTCTCGCAACCCGACGTGTTAAAGGGGTTGTCAATCCCTTCTGGGGTACGACACCTCAAGATAGGCAAATGGATGTGAGGTAAATTTGTAGTAGATTGATAGATCGAACGCCAAACAAATAAATAAGAATAAATTGTAGCAAGATATTTTGGGGGTTTTGGATTAATATATCTGAAAATAAAAGCAAAGGAAAATATATCACAAAGGCAAATAATATGAGTAAGAGACCCGGGGGCCGTAGGTTTCACTAGTGGCTTCTCTCGAGAAAAATAACAAACGGTGGGTAAACGAATTACTGTTTGGCAATTGATAAACTTCAAATACTCATGACGATATCCAGGCAATGATCATTATATAGGCATCATGTCCAAGATTAGTAGACCGACTCCTGCCTACATTTATTACTATTACTCCACACATCGACCGTTGTCCAGCATGCATCTAGTGTATTAAGTTCATGGAGAAACGGAGTAATGCAATAAGAATGATGACATGATGTAGACAAGATCTATCTATGTAGAGATAGACCCCATCGTTTTATCCTTAGTAGCAATGACACATACGTGTCGGTTCCCCTTCTATCAGTGGGATCAAGCACCGTAAGATCGAACCCACTACAAAGCACCTCTTCCCATTGCAAGATAAATAGATCCAGTTGGCCAAACAAAACCCAAATATCAAAGAAGAAATACGAGGCTATAAGCAATCATGCATACAAGAGATCAAAGAAACTCAAATACTTTCATGGATATAAAAAGATATGACTGATCATAAACTCAAAGTTCATCAGATCCCAATAAACACACCGCAAAAGAGTTACATCATATGGATCTCCAAGAGACCATTGTATTGAGAATCAAGAGAGAGAGAGAGAGATGAAGCCATCTAGCTACTAACTACGGACCCGAAGGTCTACAAAGAACTACTCACGCATCATCGGAGAGGCACCAATGGAGGTGGTGAACCCCATCCGAGATGGTGTCTAGATTGGATCTGGTGGTTCTGTACTCTGCAGCAGCTGGATGAATATTTCGTCGACTCCCCTAGGGTTTCTAGAATATTGGGGTATTTATAGAGAAAAGAGGCGGTCCGAGGGGCACCCGAGGTGGGCACAACCCACCAGGGCGCGCTTGGGCCTCCTAGCGCGCCCTAGTGGGTTGTGCCCCCCTCAGGGCACCCCCAGGCGCAGCCAGGGCCCGTTGTGTTCCTTCTAGCCCATAAAAATTCTCCGTAAAGTTTCAGGGCATTTGGACTCCGTCTGATATTGATTTTCTGTGATGTAAAAAACATGGAAAAAACAGCAACTGGCACTTATCACTATGTCAATAGGTTAGTACCAAAACATGATATAAAATGACTATAAAATGATTATAAAACATCCAAGATTTATAATATAACATCATGGAACAATCAAAAATTATAGATATGTTGGAGACGTATCAGCATCCCCAAGCTTAACTCCTACTCATCCTCGAGTAGGTAAGTGATAAAGATAGAATTTTTGATGTGGAATGTTGCCTAACATGTCATATCATATTCTTTTCTTTATAGCATGGACATTTGGACTTTTATATTGTTCAAAGCAATAGTCTAGCTTTGACATGATAATTTAAATACTCAAGCATATCAACAAGCAACCATGTCTTTCAAAATATCAACGCTAAAATAAGTTATCCCTAGCCCATCATGCTCAACCATTGATCCATTCATGAAGCACATTCGAATATTAGCTATAGACAATACTTAAGTACGATCATATTGCCTCCTAGTTGGTGATTTTATAAGAGAAGATGGGGACTCAAATTCAAAATAAAAATTTCATAAAGTAAAAGAAAGGCCCTTCGCAGAGGGTAGTAGGGATTTGTAGAGGTGCGAGATCTCAAAGCAAAAAAACTTAGAGATAAAAACATTTTGGGAGGTGTATCCATCCCACCAACGAAAACGACTTGGAGTTTGCATAGATATATCATAGGCATTTTCCAAACAGAAAATAAAGTTTATTCCTTTTTCCACCATACTTTCACTTTCCATGGCTAACCGTATCCACGGGTGCCCTCCATACCAACACTTTCCAAGGAATTTATTATTTGACAACATTAAGTAAATTCATTTTTTTTCATTTCGGGATTGGGCATCCCTAATACCTTTGCCTTACTCTCGTGCAATGACAAGTGAATAAACACTCATCGTGAGAATAACACATCTAGCATGGAAAATATTAGCCACCCCTCACCGCTCCGCGGGCGAAACAAACACACAAAAGAGAAGTTTATTTTAAAAAATTAGAGATGGCACATACAAATTTGCTTAGAACGGCAAAATAATACCGCATATAGGTAGATATAGTGGACTCATGTGGCAAAACTGGTTTAAAGGTTTTTGGATGCAGAAGTAGAGATCATACTTAGTGCAAAATGAAGGCTAGCAAAAGATTGAGAAGCGAGCAACCAAGAAACGGATAATTTCATAAGCAAGCATTAAGCATAAATAACACTGAATAATGCACCACAAGTAGGATGTAATTTCATAGCATGACTATTGACTTTCGTACTTGCATAGGGAATCACAAACCTTAACGCCAATATTCTTACTAAAGCATAATTACTCGTCAGGATGACTCACATATCACATCATCATATCTCAAAACTATTACTAAGAATCAAGTTTATTTTGTCCAATGATCTTCATGAAAGTTTTTATTATATCCTTCTTGGATATCTATCACTTTGGGACTAATTTTCATGTGTTGCTTTTCATAAGCTCAAACAAATATAAGTGAAGATCATGAGCATAATATTTCTTTCTCTCAAATTAATTTAAGTGAAGCAAGAGAGAATTTCTTGAAAATTTTACTAACTCAAATAAATCTAAGTGAAGAAAGAGAGCATTTCTTCAAAAATACTAAAGCACACCGTGCTCAAAAAAGATATAAGTGAAGCACTAGAGCAAGTCCATAGCTCATAAAAAATTTAAGTGAAGCATAGAGAGCAATTCTAACAAGTCACGACATAAATTTGGCTCTCTCAAATAGGTGTGTGCAGCAAGGATTGATGACTCAAGACACAAAATAAAACAAGCAAAGACTCATATCATACAAGACACTCCAAGCAAAACACATATCATGTGACGAATAAAAATATAGTTTCGAGTAAAATACCGATGGTCGTTAGAAGAAAGAGGGGATGCCACTCGGGGGCATCCCCAAGATTAGTTGGTTGCTCATTTTTGTATAATATCTTGGGATGCTGGGGCATCCCCAAGCTCAGTCTCTTCCATCCTTTATTCCTTCATCCATCGTAAGATAACCCAAAACTTGAAAACTTCAATCACACAAAACTCAACAAAACCTTCGTGAGATCCGTTAGTATAAGGATAATAAATCACTACTATAAGTACTATATCAAACCAATTCATATTTTGTTTTTGTATTATATCTACTGTATTCCAACTTTTCTATGGCAAAAACTCATCAAAGAAAACCATAGAGCCATCAAAATAAGCACACAACACAAAGAAAACAGAATATGTCAAAACAGAACAGTCTGTAGCAATCTGACTATTTTGAATACTTCTGTAACTCCAAAAATTCTAAAAAATTAGGATGACCTGAGAAATTTGTATATTGATCTACTGAAAGTGGAATGGGTATTTTATCGCTCTCTGGAAAAAAGTAAAAGTTTCTATTTTCCATCAAGATCAAACAACTATCACCCAAACACTAATTAGAACATAAAAACACAATCATAACAGTAGCATAATTGTGCTAACACTCAAAAACAGGAAGCAAAAAGCAAAAATAAATTTTATTCATTGGGTTGCCTCCCAACAAGTGTTATAGTTTTACGCCCTTAGCTAGACATAAAGCAAGGATCTAAGTTTTGTCTTCCGAAGTTTTGGCAACTTTTGTAAGGGCTTTCTCAAACCCAGGAGGCTCTTTACGCTTCCCTAAATTTTCTGGAAAAGAAACCATCTTTAGATCCAAAATATCCAATCGCTTGTTGCAAAGAGTAATCAAGGTATTCATGTGATTGATACTACCATTGAGATGTTTGAGGGGTTCGCTATATTTTTGTAATTCAACCATGTGTTTATGCAAATCACCAAGTTTGTCCAGCATTTGAACTCCCTCTGGGGTGACAGTAAACCCCTTCTTTTGAGGTGGAATCCCCAAAATTCCTTCTAAAATTTCATAAGCAGCATTTGCATCAAGCTCACTAAAATTCCCTTTAGCGGCAAAATCTAGGAGTTGTCTATGATGCAAAGCTAATCCTATGTAAAATTATGAAGCAAAACCTTAGCGTCCCCCTTTAAATTGGAAATATGATACGATTCCATAAGCCTATACCAAACATCTTTTAAATTTTCTCCTTGTCTTTGCTTGAAGTAAAGCACTTCAAAATCTAGTGACAAAGGAGGAGTAGGCACACTAGCCATTATGACTAGGAAGCAAAACATGGATAGATCTGGCAATAAAACGGCGAGTGGAAAAAGAGAGGCGAATAGAACGATAATTTTTTGTGAAGTGGGGGAGAGGAAAACAAGAGGTAAATGGCAAATAATGTAAATTGCAAGGAGATGAGATTTGCGATAAGGAACCTGGTATATGTTGAAGATCCTCCCCGGCAACGGCGCTAGAAATTCCTTTTGATGTCGCTTGAAGCTACGTCGGTATTTCCCCAAAGAGGAAGGGATGATGCAGCACAGCGGCGGTAGGTATTTCCCTCAGATATGAAACCAAGGTTATCGAACCAGTAGGAGAACCAAGCAACATAACGTAAACAGCACCTGCACACAAATAACAACTTCTCGCAACCCGACGTGTTAAAATGGTTGTCAATCCCTTCCGGGGTACAACGCCTCAAGATAGGCAAACGGTTGTGAGGTAAATTTGTAGTAGATTGATAGATCGAACGCCAAACAAATAAATAAGAATAAATTGTAGCAAGATATTTTTGGGATTTTGGATTAATAGATCTGAAAATAAAAGCAAAGGAAAATAGATCGCAAAGGCAAATAATATGAGTAAGAGACCCGAGGGCCGTAGGTTTCACTAGTGGCTTCTCTTGAGAAAAATAGCAAACAGTGGGTAAAAGGATTACTTTTGGGCAATTGATAAACTTCAAATACTCATGACGATATCCAGGCAATGATCATTATATAGGCATCACGTCCAAGATTAGTAGACCGACTCCTGCTTGCATCTACTACTATTACTCCACACATCGACCGCTATCCATCATGCATCTAGTGTATTAAGTTCATGGAGAAATGGAGTAATGCAATAAGAACGATGACATGATGTAGACAAGATCTATCTATGTAGAGATAGACCCCATCATTTTATTCTTAGTAGCAACGATACATATGTGTCGGTTCCCCTTCTGTCACTAGGATCAAGCACCATAAGATCGAACCCACTACAAAGCACCTCTTCCCATTGCAAGATAAATAGATCAAGTTGGCCAAACAAAACCTGTCATGGAATTGTCACGACAGATGTCCTAGGTGTCAGGACTTAGTCGCGAGGCCAACGCATCTATGTGGTAGCTTGAGAGGGGTTGAGCGGGACGAGAGGCACGATGTTTTACCCAGGTTCGGCCCCTCACCGTGGAGGTAAAAGCCTACATCCTGCTTCATTGATATTGATGATGATGATCACGGTTACAAAAGTGCTCTATCTCGAGAGCTATTGTCTAAAACCTAACTTTTCCAACTTGTGGACCTTGTCCCCTTTGAGGAGCCCTGCCCCTCCTTATATATGTTGAAGGGGCAGTTTACATGTGGAGTCCTCTTAGGATTAGGACTAGTCTATCTCTAATACAAACCGGATACAAGTCTAGGTCTTAACTCCTTGTAAGATAAACGTTCCTCATGCCTTTCCTCTTAAACCGGCCCACCGTTAAACATGAACCGGCCTTCTGGGCCTTGGGCCTTGTCATCTGTCGATCCCGCTCGCCGGATCACCAGTGAGTCATAATGACCAGGTGGGTTGCTTGTAAACCGCCAGGTCAGGGCGGGTCGCCAGTAACTCGCCAAGTGTCAGCGGGGTCTTCAGATAAACCGCCAAGTCCGGCCGGGTTAACTTCCGGCCGGTTTACACTGCAGGGTATATCCCCGACATTAGCCCCCAAGTTTAGCTTGGATTTATTCATGGTAAACTTATGCTGCAAAATAAACACAAGAACAAATTTGACAGGTTATGCCCCGGGTTAAGAATTTTTGTAAACCGGTACCTGATCATCCTTAACTCCTTGTTATTTCCTCCTTTTGGGAAATCCGGGTCAACAAACCAGCTTCATAATCAATTTGCCGACATTGGCTTGTCACCGAGAAATATTGTGAAGAATAACTCCTTTGATTCAGCTCCGCCGGTTTAAGAAATATGGGTCTGAAAATACTTATCTGATATTCAGCCGGTTTGAAGATGTATAAACTTGCCGGTTTAATATTACCAAAATGGCCGGTTTATAAATATTGATGGCACCGGGTCATAATTGTTGTCAACACCGGGTTATGTAATTGATCTTCCTGATTTGCTCAAAACTGATAAAATGAAGATATTCCTCCTTTATATGCATAATACCTGTAGCCCCCAAGTCTTAAGAGGAGAACATAGTGATAACTTAAGACTTGCTCCAATAAGTGTTTCAACCTTGAAGAAATCCGGTTTGTTCATCTCAAAACTAAATACTCCATATATGTAGCCCCCAAGTGCCGGGTTGTCATGCTTGCAGCAACCTGGGACTTGTAATTACTTGATGCTCATAAAAACTTCAACCAGTGTAGCCCCCAAGGGCCGGGTCATTATGCAATAATGAGTAGGGACTTTGTAAGTATAATCTTGTAGACTTTGAACAGCAACGTGTAGCCCCCAAGGGCTGGCTTAGTAAGATAATACTGAACCGGGACTTGATATATATACTTTAATGAAAATAACATATTATAATGTAGCTTCCATCGTAGGGCTTGAACCCACGTCCACAAGGTTAAGAGCTTTGTGCTTTACCAACTGAGCAATGGTTTCTTCAATATTATGGACGAAAACTTGTGTACCTTGAATTGTTGACAGGAGCAATTGGCAGCCCCCAAGGGCCGGCTCATTATAATATGATGAGTCGGGTCTTCAATAAGACTAAAAAATGACTTTGCATTAGCCCCCAAGTGTCATGGTGCATGCTTGCAGCGACATGAGACTTGCATGTAATCTCAATTTGAATAATGTAGCCCCCAAGTGCCGGGTTGTAAGCCTGCAGCGACTCGGGACTATTCCTTCCATTGTAGAATAAATCATATCCTTTGATAAAAGAGTAGACATTGCGCTATAGCGACTTTGAAAACCTTAATAATAAAAATCCAGCCATGTTGGCTATTCAAGATAATATAATCCGGTATGAAAACCTTATTCATTCAACATCATAATGAAATTTCAGCCAAGTTTGGCTATTTGAATAATATAACCCAATGATTTATAAGCGCATGATTCCAATGGCGCAATCCAAATATATACTGGCGACTTGTTGTCCAAAGCCAGGCCGGTTTAACAAACCTGTTTCTGCATACAACAAGTTTAAAGTGTCCTGGCGGTTTACCGCCGGACGGGTCATAATACCCAACATATAACCCGGGTTTATAACCAAGGCTGCACTTAAGAATAATCAAATATGAAATATATCATACCTGTGACATTGAATCACATCGTTGGTTTTACCAACTTTTTGTAGTAAGGGTGATAACCCAAATCTTGAGTACTGATAACTCCTTCCATATTGTGCCGGTTTATAATAAAACCGTGCCGGGTTATGATAAACACCGTGTTACTCCATAAGAGGATGTTAACAACAAGGATCAAACCGGGCAAATAGTCTCCGGATTGACGTAAACTGTGTTCCGTCAATTGATTGGTTAAAAAACTTTGTCGGTTTAAAAAATGCAATAAAAAGCAAAAAAACCCCTTCAAAGAAAAGTGTAAATCAAGTGCAATGACAAAAAGTTGCAAAAAAAAGGTTTATTTGAGCTGATCAGATGGTGTTACCATGGCCGATCACGACCAAGCTCCCGTTAGGTGTAACTATGGTTCTAGTCAGCCAGGTCCCCAAATGAAACCGTGGCATTTATGCCGACCAAGTGGCATGGTCATGGTTCGAGTTCGACCAAGCCCCCAAGTGATTCTGTAAGCAATCATGCATAAAAGAGATCAAAGAAACTCAAATACTTTCATGGATATAAAAAGATATGACTGATCATAAACTCAAAGTTCATCAGATACCAACAAACACACCGCAAAAGAGTTACATCATATGGATCTCCAAGAGACCATTGTATTGAGAATTAAGAGAGAGAGAGATGAAGCCATCTAGCTATTAACTACGGACCCGAAGGTTTACAAAGAACTACTCACGCATCATCGTACAGGAACCAATGGAGGTGGTGAACCCCATTTGAGATGGTGTCTAGATTGGATCTGGTGGTTCTGGACTCTGCGGCAGCTGGATGAATATTTCGTCGACTCCCCTAGGGGTTCTGGAATATTGGGGTATTTGTAGAGCAAAGAGGCGGTCCGGGGGGCACCCGAGGTGGGCACAACCCACCAGGGCGCGCCTGGGCCTCCTGGCGCGCTCTGGTGGGTTGTGCCCCCCTCGAGGCACCCCCCAGGCGTAGCTAGGGCCCGTTGTGTTCCTTCTGGCCCATACAAATTCTCGGTAAAGTTTCGGGCATTTGGACTCTGTCTGATATTGATTTTCTGCGATGTAAAATACATGGAAAAAACAACTACTGGCACTTGGCACTATGTCAATAGGTTAGTACCAAAAAATGATATAAAATGACTATTAAATGATTATAAAAGATCCAAGATTGATAATATAACAGCATGGAACAATCAAAAATTATAGATACGTTGCAGACGTATCATGTGCCTTGCCTTGAGTTTGGCAAGGGGGTACAATAGTGATCCAGGAGTAGATCACTGGACAGCGGTCAAAATTATCCTTAGGTACCTAAAGAGGACTAAGGAAATGTTTCTTGGTTATGGAGGTGATAAAGAGTTACGTCGATGCAAGCTTTGACACCGATCTGGATGACTCTGAGTCTTGATCTGGATACATATTGAAAGTGGGAGCAATTAGCTAGAGTAGCTCCATGCAGAGCATTGTAGACATAGAAATTTGCAAAATACATACGTATCTGAATCTGGCAGACCGGTTGACTAAACTTCTCTCACAATCAAAACATGATCACACCTTAGTGCTCTTTGGGTGTTAATCACATAGCGATGTGAACTAGATTATTGACTCTAGTAAACCCTTTGGGTGTTGGTCACACGGCGATGTGAACTATGGGTGTTAATCACATAAAGATGTGAACTATTGGTGTTAAATCACATGGCGATGTGAACTAGATTATTGACTCTAGTGCAAGTGGGAGACTGAAGGAAATATGCCCTAGAGGCAATAATAAAGTTGTTATTTTATATTTCCTTATATCATGATAAATGTTTATTATTCATGCTAGAATTGTATTAACCGGAAACTTAGTACTTGTGTGAATACATAGACAAAACAGAGTGTCCCTAGTATGCCTCTACTTGACTAGCTCGTTAATCAAAGATGGTTAAGTTTCCTGACCATAGACATGTGTTTTCATTTGATGAACGGGATCACATCATTAGAGAATGATGTGATGGACAAGACCCATCCGTTAGCTTAGCATAATGATCGTTAAGTTTTATTCCTATTGCTTTCGTCATGACTTATACATATTCCTCTGACTATGAGATTATGCAACTCCCGAATACCGGAGGAACACCTTGTGTGCTATCAAACGTCACAATGTAACTGGGTGATTATAAAGATGCTCTACAGGTGTCTCCGAAGGTGTTTGTTGGGTAGGCATAGATCGAGATTAGGATTTGTCACTCCGAGTATCAGAGAGGTATCTTTGGGACCTCTCGGTAATGCACATCATAATAAGCCTTGCAAGCAATGTGACTAATGAGTTAGTTGCGGGATGATGCATTACGGAACGAGTAAAGAGACTTGTCGATAACGAGATTGAACTAGGTATGACGATACCGACGATCGAATCTCGGGCAAGTAACATACCTATGACAAAGGGAATGACGTATGTTGTCATTGCAGTTTGACCGATAAAGATCTTCGTAGAATATGTAGGAACCAATATGAGCATCCAAGTTCCGATGTTGGTTATTGATAGGAGATGTGTCTCGGTCATGTCTACATAGTTCTCGAACCCGTAGGGTCCGCATGCTTAAAGTTCGATGACGATTTGTATTATGAGTTATGTGTTTTAGGTGACCGAAGATTGTTCGGAGTCCCGGATGAGATCACGGACATGATGAGGAGTCTCGAAATGGTCAAGAGGTAAAGATTGATATATTGGATGATAGTATTCGAACACCGAAAGTCTTTCGGAATGTATCGGGTACATATCGGAGTACCCTAGGGGGGTTACCGGAACCCCCGGGGGAAAGATATGGGCCATAGAGGGGAGGCAAGGCAGCCCACAAGGGGGGCCATGGGGAGTCCGAATTGGACAATGGGAGGGGGCGCAGCCCCCCTTTCCCCCTTCCGGTAAAAGGAAAGGCGGGGGGGGGGGATTGGACTAGGGGTCCAAGTGGGACTCCTCCCACTTGGCGCGCCCTAGGCCAGCCTCCTCCCCTCTCCCTCCTTTATATACGGGGGCGGGGGGCACCTCTAGGCACATCAATTGTTTCTTAGCCATGTGCGGTGCCCCCCCTCCACCGTTTACTCCTCCGGTCATATTGTCGTAGTGCTTAGGTTCAAACAAGCATGGCAAAAATGCACTTGGTAAACAGATTTCAGACTTAGTGAAATTAACACTTGTCTGGAATTTCAGATCAGGTAGCACACTTTGGAGCATGAAAACTATATGCTACAGGTACTGAACATGGAAAAGTAAAGAATGGCATGGAGCTACTCAAAGAGCTTAACAAAAGTCCCTTAGTGACCTTGAGCCAATAGGGATCAGAAAATACAATTGCAAGCATGTGAACATGGCAAAAACATAATCAGTTCACAGACTTAGTGAAAACTGGAGCATGCAAAAATCAGATATCAAGTAGGCATGTTTACGAGCTCGATGCACTCACTACAGAGCAAGTCATGACAATCTAAGCATACACCCATCAAGAATACACATTATACAAGCTAGACATGGCAAGAACAATAACATAGCATGCACGGATCAACTACAACATCCTCGGCAAAATCACTAACAAGTAGACAATCTGCCCAGATTCACAAAATAGCAAAAGTAGAGCTCGATTAACTCAAGCTAGGGTGCTCCATAATTGCAAACAAAGACATGGATGGATAGAGCACTACAAGAATAACAAAACATCCTTACTGATCATCCTCAAAAGAGGCACGGATCACTAGGAAACAACATGAACATATGGCATATTGATATAAACAGATCAAGGACTTAGTGGAATTACTAAGTCCCTGAAATCAGCATTAACGAATGCTCCACTTTGCAAGCTTGTGCTAGTCACCACACACATCACAAAAATACATGGGTTGCACCTCTGGAAAGATGGCAAAGCATATAACAAAACTCATGAAGAGCTCAGGGGCACATCATGCACACATTAATCATGGCAAAAATGACAAATAGCTATTTGGAGTAGCAGATCTGACAATTATCTCAAATAGCACTCTTCCAACAGCATTTCGGGAATCAAGATGAACTCAAACAAAAATGATGCAATGGGATGAAATGATGTACTCTCTGAGAAGAACATTTTGATATGCTATATGCCCAAAACGGAGTTACGGATGCGGAGATACAACATGATGAAAAACACAAAATAGTTAGGGTTTCGGGAGGAAAGTCAACCGAGATATTTTCAGATCTGAGATTTGCACGCAATCCGAGGTTCGACGGGGTTCCTGTTCGCCGGAGTGGACGAAGCTCGCCGGAGAGAGGGGGTCGGAGCGAGGGGGTCGTCGCCGGACTTGGGCGGCGGCGCGAACGACGAGGGGGCGGCGGACGGCGGCGGTGGGCGGTGCCGGAGCGAGGCGGTCGGCCGCCGGAGCGGTGAGGCACGGCGGGGTCGCCGGCGAGGTGGCGGTGGACGGCGCGGGCTCCGGGCGCCGGCGTCGAAGGAGAAAGGCGGCGGGGCGAGCCGGGTGGGCGGCGGCGGCGCGCGGGCCTCGGGGGCCCTCCCCGGGCCGAGCGGGCCGGCGGCGGGAGCGGCGATGTGGGGCGCGCGGGCGCCACGTGGCGGCCTGCGGTTCGTCGCGGGCGGCGGCGGACGTGTCCGGCCGCGCGGAGAGAGGTGGATCTAGGGTTTCGGACGAGGGGAACCGCGAATTTCGGGAGGGTGGTGTATTTATAGGCATAGAGGGAGGTAGGAGTGTCCAAATGAGGTGCGGTTTTCGGCCACGCGATCATGATCGAACGCTCTAGATGATGGAGAGGGTTTTGGTGAGTTTTGGGCCAAATTGGAAGGGTGTTGGGCTGCAACACACACGAGGCCTTTTCGGTCCCTCGGTTAACCGTTGGAGCATCAAACGAAGTCCAAATGGTACGAAACTTGACAGGCGGTCTACCGGTAGTAAACCAAGGCCGCATGACAAGTCTCGGTCCAATCCGGAAGTGTTTAATCCCCACACACTAAAGAAAGGTAGAAATGACCACCGGAGGAGAATGGAGCGCCGGAATGCAAAACGGACAACGGGGAAAATGCTCGGATGCATGAGACAAACACGTATGCAAATGCAATGAACATGATGACATGATATGAGATGCATGACAACGACAACAACACACGGAGACAAAAACCTGACCCCGAGAAAATAAAATAACTTAACGCCGGAAACGGCAAGAGTTGGAGAACATATTAGGTAAATCATATCCGGGGTGTTACACGCAGCCCCCCTTTCCCCCTTCCGGTAAAAGGAAAGGAGGGGGGGATTGGACTAGGGGTCCAAGTGGGACTCCTCCCACTTGGCGCGCCCTAGGCCAGCCTCCTCCCCTCTCCCTCCTTTATATACGGGGCGGGGGGCACCTCTAGGCACATCAATTGTTTCTTAGCCATGTGAGGTGCCCTCCCTCCACCGTTTACTCCTCCGGTCATATTGTCGTAGTGCTTAGGCGAAGCCCTGCGCGGATCACTTTACCATCACTGTCAGCACGCCGTCGTGCTGACGAAACTCTGCCTCGACACTTTGCTGGATCAAGAGTTTGAGGGACATGATTGAGCTGAACATGTGCAGAACTCGGAGATGCCGTACATTCGACACTTGATCGGTTGGATCGCGAAGACATTCGACTACATCAACCGCGTTAAACTAACGCTTCCGCTTTCGGTCTACGAGGGTACGTGGACACACTCTCCCCCTCTTGTTGCTATGCATCTCCTAGATAGATCTTGTGTGATCATAGGAATTTTTTTGAAATTGCATGCTACGTTCCCCAACAGAGAGCGGCGAGCGTCTCGGGAGGACAGTTGGCGACGCAAGTCAGCCTCTCGGCGCTGACCCTCCAGGGAAGTGCGGGCAGGGGCCCGGCGGTCGTCCAACACGCGTTTGGGGCAGCCGGCGCCGTCGCCCCAGTCGCGTGGCATGGGAGGCGATGGCGGGGGGACGATGAGGGGGGAGGGGAAGCCGTGGCGTAAGGAGTCGAGAGTAGGGGAGTGGGATCGCAAGGAGCAGACAGGGGAGCGGGGAGGGATGGCGGCTGGAGGGGAAACCCTCGAAGTAGCCATATCCTTCTACCCGCTGCCGGGCGAGGCCGCTGGGCCTCAACTGGGCTGCCGCTCGCCGCGGTCCGCCCCGACCCATCAGTCACAGAAGGCCTAGAGGGGCCTGCAACGGATAGAGGCGCAGGGGGAAGGCCCAGCAGCCGGCCCAGACCAGGATTTGGGGGGGGGGCAACCCAGTGGGGGAGCCACGCACCCAGCTAGAGTTTCCCCAACAGCTGCTGGCGGTGACGGCGCGGCCGTCGGCCGGCGAGGGGAGCAACCAGAGTCTGGAAGAGCCGAAGAACGGGATGAAGGGCCAGAAGGGCGATCATGGAGAGATCACCGGAGTTCCAACGGTCCCAGAAGGCGGCGCGGTGAACAAACCCGCCAGAGCGCGGGCGCCAGGAAGCCTCCACGATGAGCGGGCAGGACCGAGCTCGGCCCGGCTAGCAACTAGTAGTAGTGATGGCAGCAAGACCGACCATGTGGATCGTGACCTGAACCCAATAAGTGATCACATGATCAATAGTGGTACCTTGTATTTTGGCACCAGTAGTTTGAAAGTTTGGCACTTCTGTATTTGGTTTGAATATTTTTGTAATATATATGGTGGTTTGGACCAACTATGTTTCTGTTGTACACTTTGAGGGATGTAAGGTTCATGAGACGGTGTCTTATGTGTGTTATATCAATGACTAACATATTACACCATGTAGTGGTATGCTGGGTCACCGCAGTAGACGGGTGATGATGATGCCTCTTTGATGGAACGACACAACTACAGAGTCCTTCTATATATGAACCCTCCCCCCTGGAATCCATTCGAAGGTCAGGGTTCTTCGCCATGGATGAGTTTCTGGTGGTTGTGTGCGTATCTGATCCCAACTTCGATCGTGTGAAGGTGAAGTAGTTGACCAGGTGGCATCGACGACACATGGTACGAGTGGGTGCGCTCATACCATGCGTCCTCGAGCGCTCTGGACTCCTTCGAGAGTTATGTCTCTTCTCCCGTTTTCTTTACTCTTTTATGATAATAATATTGCATAGTAATTAATGTGATTTTATCAGCATATCTTGATGATCTTTCCTTTAGCTCCTAGATGTTTCTGAAGATGACAACCTGATGAAAACAGATAAAAGAGGTAGGCGGGCGCGGTAAAATATGAAGAATCCTAGCACCAAGAAACAAAAAAAGGGGTAAAGAGTAACACAAAATTTGGACTCATCACTACCCCAGGGGCCCAAATCACAAGGGAGAATGTTCTTTTTTCTGGATCGGATTAACAAGCACACCCTCAAACTGGCATTCGGGATACCCGGAGAAAATGAATGTTTTTCACACTCCGGTATGGAAGTCCCTTCCAGGGCTTGACCAAAAGCTTATCTCTTTCATCTAACTTCATATTTTTTGAAACACGGCTAGAAGGAAGTGGATGTGATAGGATTAGCCCCAATTGAATCACTAGTAGAAGAGATCCACCACATATATAAAGCCTTTCCTTTACTTGACATGAAGGCCCATTTTCCCATGGTAAAACCGAGGCTCTTCCTATTCATAGCGAGAACCTCTGGATTTCTGTGAGACGTATTTACACTTTTTTGGTAACAGTTCTTCCGAACTAAACTGCATAGTATGAACAGTGACTTCACGATGTCTTGAGAGCATGGGTGTCAGCATTTTATTATCGAAATAGTCTCTCGAGGGCACTTTTTCGATCTCGAACAAACTTACTTCTCCGGCTCTAGCTTTTGCCAAAAGAAAGCCGAAACCTCATCCTTGAAGGATATAGTAGAAACTAGAAACCAAATACACGAGTGATTGCTCGTTGGATGAGTATGATACTTTCGGGCAGGATTCTCCTAAATATTTGAATTGGCACATTCCAAAACATCGAATTGGTTGGCTCTCTCAACCTCTCGAAACGAGACAAAACTGGCAACTTTTGACTCAAGATCTCAAATCACTCACCGGTTGTTGTGTACGAAAGCCGACATCAAATAACAACTTATCCATCCTCTAAAATGTGCTAGAAAGGCTTTCCAACTTAGATAATGGTTTCACCCATGTACTCCTTTGACTTCTGGTTTAACTTTCGTGCAATGGAAATCCTTACACTTTTTTTCGTGAATCGGAAATCCTTACATTTGGAGATGCACTGTTTATGAACCGTTCCATATCGAGATCAACCGGCGACCTACTAAGCAAGTTGATCTTTATATATGCTATAAAAATGATTATCTTTAGCAAAGCCAAAACCAAGATCCTTAGATTGCGCTGTGTCCCATTTGTCACCTGCACTTCAAATTTTAAAATCTCATGGGACATACACTCCTGTGCAAAGTCCAGTTCCACGATCGGCACGCTGTGCTAGTAGAGAATCGCATCATCATCTTTCCGCTCACAGGGCCCACACGCTCAGAACCCGTGAGCATTCTGTCCCGTCGCGCTAAAAAAAATGGAGCCCGCGTGGCGTCCTCGTCCGAAATCCAGACGTGGTTCCGTCCTAGCCCACATGCGCCACGTAGGACTAGCACCGCGCGCCGGGCCCGCGATCCAGGGACACGGAGCGGCTGGGTAAAAAGCCTAGAGCAGTGGAGTCCTCGTGTGTCACTCCTCCTGACTTGCTCACTCCCCCGTCCGCTTCCGCTCTGCTCGCCTCTGCTTCGGGCTGGTCGTCGCCGTCGGCGAGCGGGATCACACGCCACTCGCGGGATGTCGCCTTCGTCCTCGGCGGCGAAGACCGTCGCCTTCGTCGGCGCCGACGGGCTGAGCGCCGCGCTCGCCGCTTCTTTCGCCCGCTCCGGCGCGATCGTCCGCTTCTACATCGACCGCAAGGTCGCCTTTGCTCGATCGCCCTTCCCTCGTTTCCCCGTTCCTTCCACCCCCGTTTTGGTTTTGCTTCCTCTCGGAGGTGTTTTCGCGGGACGCTCTGTCCTGACGGTGCGTGTCCGTGCAGGCGGATGGATCGGCGGCGACGGCGCTCGCGGAGCAGGGCGGCGGCGTCCGATGCGTGAGCCCCGCTGAAGCCACGCGAGGTGAGCGTATATAACGGTCTCCTGCACTGGACCGGTTCCAGATATGGCCTTCTTGCGGCGCGCGTGAATGGCATGCGTGCGTACGAGCCGTTTGTTGGAATGCCGAAGAGACCATGCTCCTACGTGCTGAAGAATGCTTCGTGCCGTGTGTGTGTGTGTGTGTGTGTGTGTTGTTTCTATCTGACCTATCAAAAACTCCTGGCGCCTGCAGATTCTGCGCTAGTCGTTGTGCTCAGTGACGCCGATGGTGTAGATGAGTTGTTCTTTGGAGCTCAGGGTATAGTGCAAGGTATGTACCATCTGTGTGCTAGTGTTAGTGTGTTGCCTGCCAGTCTGTCAATCTCATGCACCTGTTTCTGTACAAGTTATATATACACTTGACATTTGATATGATGTTTGCTCGAGCATTTCATAGGATTGTGCAAAGAGGCCGTTGTATTAATTCGGTCGACGTTGGTGCCTAGCCATCTTGAGAAGTTGGGGCAGAAGCTTGCAGGTATAATGCTAATTTGTGCATATATTGTCTTAGCTGGGAACAGTAGCTGCTCTGCTTACAATTTTATGTGCACTTTTAAGAATTAGAAAGTGCACATTTAACAATTGTAAGGCCCTCCTTGGATGACTGGAATTAAAGAACATAGGAATAGGAATAAACATATGATTGGAATTTCATGTACTACTATAGTTTCCTTCAGGATTTTTTGGTTCACAGGATGTTGGTTTTTGCAGATGAGAAGAAGGGTATCTTCCTTCTTGATGCTTACATTTTTAGTGGTTTATCTGATGAACTGAAGCAAAATATTGTCGTAAGTGATACACAGCTGAGAATCTGAAGTGTGTGCTTGTGTGCTTACGTTATTCTGTTATCACAATTTAGCTTTTGAATGTCAGGTTGTTGCATCTGGGAGAAAGGATGTAGCAGAAAGAGCTGGGCAATTCTTCTCCGGTAGTTCCAAATTTGTGTACCTTACTAATATTTTCTTCCTGGTCCTAATCTTATGATGCTGAAATTTTAAGCTATCTGACATTCCAGATCTTGACAAAACCAATTACTTTGTCGAAGGTGAATTTGGCTGCAGCAGGTTGCTTTCTTTCCTGAAAATAGCAAATATAAGCTAGTCGAGATATCAATTTTCACCCCTTCCATATATTTACCGTACTAACTAGTATAACTATTATTGTCACAATTTGAACCGTATGCCATTTATTTTTACAGCAAAATTAGGTTGGTTAATGACTTGCTGGAGAGCATTCATTTTGTTGCTTCTACTGAAGCAATGTTTATTGGTGTTCGAGCTGGGATTCATCCATCAATTATCTACGACATAATATCAAATGCTGCAGGAAGCTCAAGGTTACAAGGATTATTGAATTCTTTGTGTTCTGTCTGAACTCGTGATACTTGTAGGTTTATATTTCAACTTATGATCATACAATTTATTGACAGGATTTTTGTGGAGGTGGTTCCAAAAATTTTGAGTGAAGATCCATTGCTTATTGATTTTCTGAAGTCACTAAAGAAACATGCAGTAAGTTCCTTTGCTTCTCCTTTGGGGCATGGTATGGGATTCTTAGGATACTTTACGCAATATATGAACAGTGCAGATAATTAAGTATGTCCTTTTTCTCCCTTTTATGAAAGAGGGGATTGCACAAACTAGAATGTTATTTTAAGTAAAATATATAAATATGTAGGTGACGTGCACATTTATTGCTACGGAGTTTGTATGGACAATGAATGAAGGCATCCTATGCGTATTGGAGCCATGACCGGTGGTAAGAGCAGGGTAGCTGGGATAACAACAACAACAACAACAACAACAACAAAGCCTTTAGTCCCAAACAAGTTGGGGTAGGCTAGAGGTGAAACCCATAAGATCTCGCAACCAACTCATGGCTCTGGCACATGGATAGCAAGCTTCCACGCACCCCTGTCCATAGCTAGCTCTTTGGTGATACTCCAATCCTTCAGGTCTCTCTTAACGGACTCCTCCCATGTCAAATTCGGTCTACCCCGCCCTCTCTTGACATTCTCCGCACGCTTTAGCCGTCCGCTATGCACTGGAGCTTCTCGAGGTCTGCGCTGAATATGCCCAAACCATCTCAGACGATGTTGGACAAGCTTCTCTTCAATTGGTGCTACCCCAACTCTTATCTCGTATATCATCATTTCGGACTCGATCCTTCCTTGTGTGGCCACACATCCATCTCAAGATACGCATCTCCGCCACACCTAACTATTGAACATGTCGCCTTTTAGTCGGCCAACACTCAGCGCCATACAACATTGTGGGTCGAACCGCCGTCCTATAGAACTTGCCTTTTAGCTTTTGTGGCACTCTCTTGTCACAGAGAATGCCAGAAGCTTGGCGCCACTTCATCCATCCGGCTTTGATTCGATGGTTCACATCTTCATCAATACCCCCATTCTCCTGCAGCATTGACCCCAAATACCGAAAGGTGTCCTTCCGAGGTACCACCTGGCCATCAAGGCTAACCTCTCCTCCTCTCACACCTAGTAGTACTGAAACCGCACATCATGTACTCGGTTTTAGTTCTACTAAGCCTAAACCCTTTCGATTCCAAGGTTTGTCTCCATAACTCTAACTTCCTATTTACCCCCGTCCGACTATCGTCAACTAGCACCACATCATCCGCAAAGAGCATACACCATGGGATATCTCCTTGTATATCCCTTGTGACCTCATCCATCACCAATGCAAAAAGATAAGGGCTCAAAGCTGACCCCTGATGCAGTCCTATCTTAATCGGGAAGTCATCAAGCTGTCGACAACATTATCGTTCATGTCCTTGATGAGGGTAATGTACTTTGCTGGGACTTTGTGTTTCTCCAAGGCCCACCACATGACATTCCGCGGTATCTTATCATAGGCCTTCTCCAAGTCAATGAACACCATATGCAAGTCCTTCTTTTGCTCCCTATATCTCTCCATAAGTTGTCGTACCAAGAAAATGGCTTCCATGGTCGACCTCCCAGGCATGAAACCAAACTGATTTTTGGTCACGCTTGTCATTCTTCTTAAGCGGTGCTCAATGACTCTCTCCCATAGCTTCATTGTATGGCTCATCAGCTTAATTCCACGGTAATTAGTACAACTCTGAACATCCCCCTTGTTCTTGAAGATTGGTACTAATATACTCCGTCTCCATTCTTCTGGCATCTTGTTTGCCCGAAAAATGAGGTTGAAAAGCTTGGTTAGCCATACTATCGCTATGTCCCCGAGACCTTTCCACACCCCAATGGGGATACAATCAGGGCCCATCGCCTTGCCTCCTTTCATCCTTTTTAAAGCCTCCTTGACCTCAGACTCCTGGATTCGCCGCACAAAACGCATGCTGGTCTCATCAAAGGAGTCGTCCAGTTCGAGGGTAGAACTCTCATTCTCCCCATTGAACAGTTTGTCGAAGTACTCCCGCCATCTATGCTTAATCTCCTCGTCCTTCACCAAGAGTTGGCCTGCTCCGTCCTTGATGCATTTGACTTGGCCAATATCCCTCGTCTTCCTCTCTCGGATCTTGGCCATCTTATAGATGTCCCTTTCGCAGGATGTGATATTGAAAATGGAGGGTCCGGCACTAGCAATTGGAAGAGAGGAGATTTCTTGTTTGATCAAGGTATTCAATCCTCTTCCCAAAAATAGGGTAGGTACTGGACAGGAGATTAGATATACATGAGAATGTTGCCGCGGCAAAGGTGGCAGGGTGCTGAAAAACCAGGGGAGGGGAACTGGCAGGGACGAAGCTAGGAAAAAAGTTTGTTGGGGTCATGTCTATGGCAGTGGGGTCATCTTCAATAAATAGATATTGTTTAGTACTAAATTAATGAAGGAGTTCCTAATTTCATTGGGGTCAATTGACCCTATGCCTACAAGGCAGCTTCGTCCCTGGGAAATGGTGAGAAGTGATAAATAGTAGGGGTATCACATTGTACCTTGATAGATAGCAATCAAGTTACTTAAGAAAGCTAGCTAATCCCGTGGACTTACTCATTTAGCAGCATATTTGAGATATTTCAGTGATTTTTTTGCACACTTTCTTTTAACTACAGTTTGTATTTAAGTTTTGTGTCCAATTCCATGCTCTTAATCTTGTAAGTCAACCCCATTTTTGAGAGAGGTTTAAATGGTTAATTAGTAATGTGCCACTCTGATCTTACAAACTGTAAAGGAATATTGCTACTGCATGGCTGATTGCCTAAATGCTTCTGTTTATTGAAACAAAGTTTTCGCTCTTAAACAATATAGAGCTACGTGATGGATACGGCTAAAGCAGCAACGTTCCCTCTGCCACTTCTAGCTGTTGCCTATCAACAATTAATACATGGTATGATGTTAAAGCTTCTTTACTTCCAATACATCTTGAAAGTCTCCTGATAGCCCGAACATGCTAGTACCTTCTTATTCATGCACATTTTTGTACTTATCTTCAGGTTCTTCAGCAGTAATTGGCAATGAATCCGCTTCGCCGTTGAAGGTGTGGAATAACTGTCAGCTTTCTCAAGATGCTTCAATTTATCAAAATTATCTTAATTTAAATCATCATTTTGCAGGTTTGGGAACAACTATTTGGAGTAAACATCGTAGATGCTGCCAGTCAACAAATCTATGACGCAAGCAAATTAGCTGACCAGCTTGTTATGGCCTCGAAAGCAGCAAAGAGGATCGGCTTTATTGGTCTTGGAGCTATGGGCTTTGGAATGGCATCTCATTTGCTAAAATCAGGGTTCTCCGTAACTGCTTATGATGTAGGAACTCTTCTGCTCTTGTTCTTCCCAACTGCATAATTGACCGTTTGATTGCTTCAATTCAAAATACAAAGAATGAAAGGGTCTTCACTTGGTTTCTTCTGCATTAGTGCTTCTGTACATATGTTGCATTTCAAGTACCCTGAACAATCTTATGGATCATAGATTTGACACTGTGGTTTTAAGCCTGTAATTTTCCTAGATGGAACAGTGGATGGCTTAGATTAATCTTAAGGTATCAGAAAGGGCAGCAGTAATTCGAATAATAAACGAATAAATCACAAACTCTTCTCTTTTCAGTAGTCCATTGGGCGCTCTGAATTTACACAAATATACAGTTGAGGAAATAGGATACTGTTCACCCTTTTCAACTTACATATCTTTTGTTTGTAAACGATGTTATAGACCTATAGTGTTATGCATGTTCTTTTGTAAAAAAAAAGTTCTTCCAATCCACACGTGAATAATTTTATACCCTTTACCCATTAGGTCTACAAGCCAACACTGGCCAGGTTTGCTGCTTTAGGTGGATTGACCAAAGATTCTCCTGAGGAAGTATCAAGAGGTACGTTGCAACGTTCTAGTATAAAGTATAATTCTCGCTTCTTAAGTTTACATTTGTTACCTATAAAGTATAATCAGTACTATATGATTTTCTGACTGAATGAAATTAGTTCAGACCTCATTATTCTCTTGTATTTATCTTATTCTTTATTTTTGTGCCATTCATCGAGTCAAAAGGTAAAGGTAAATGACATGTGGGCCCAGCCCCACCTCATCACTACTTAACAGCAATAGCATGGAATGGAAACACCGTTTATGATGTATCAACCGTGATACCCTGTCTGAAGTATTAACCATAAATTGGTTTCAGATGTGGAAATCCTTATCATCATGGTTGCAAATGAAGTTCAAGCTGAAAGTGTCCTATATGGAAATGCTGGTGCTGTCTCAGGTAACATATAGAGCCCCCCCCCCCCCCCCCCTCTGGTTCTGCTGATAATTACGCATCTCCAGTAGAGTTAACTATTTTTTGAGCTGTACTTACATGTTTGTGAATATCCTTTGTCTTTCACTTTCAGTTTTGCCAGCGGGAACATCCATCATTCTGTCATCTACAGTTTCTCCTGGCTTTGTGACTCAACTCAAAGGAAGATTGGAAGGTAGCCGCTCTTTTTTATCTCTCCTGGGCATGTTTGCATTAAAAATAAGAAAGAATTACCACAAACATTACTGGTCAACAAAAGCCACATTGTGTAACTCATAAATCCAACTCATGAAAATCTAAAATCTTCTGTTTGTGATTCCGGGTGAGAGTTGAGTCCTGTAGCTTCAGTGTCTCACAAGTAATGTTCGTTTACCTTTTCTCATTATAAAACACCAGATTTATAATCATTTGCAGAAGAAGTTGCAATGACTGCTGTGACAGCTAGCCTATATTTTGTGTTGGGATGTTGTTATGAAGTTGAAGTTGCATTTTAAGGGAAATGTTCCGGCAGAAGGCCTTTGGGGTGTTACCCAGGTTCCAAAAGTCACAGAAACATCCAAAAAGTAGTACAACGCTAACAGAAGATGAATCTATTACTAAACAAATCAGATCCATATTTGACCTATGATCAAGAAAGCTGTGATAGAAGCTTCAATCATTTTCAGCTATTGTCGAAAGGAATCTGAATTTTGTTTTCTCCATGTGTAGGTTAAATCCGTATCTCGTTGATTTATGTCATGTAAATTGTGTCAAGAGCACTTATTTTTTTGTCACTTTTTATATTGTTTCCCGTAATACACCAAGGCCTTGTAGTACTAGAACCATTCTCTACATTTTAAATATGTCGGCAATGTTGTTTACTGCTTTCACTGATGAATCTTTTGGAATCTTTAACTACTTCTATACAGCTGAATGCCGAGAGATAAAGTTGGTTGATGCTCCGGTATCTGGTGGTGTCAAGAGAGCAGCGGACGGGACACTAACTGTATGATTAGCGAAACATTAATCTAGTAGAAGTGACGATGTAACCTTTATGGATATAAATATTTGCACTTCTTTTGACAGGTAATTGTTTCGGGAACAGATGAAGCTCTGCATTGTACGGGTAGAGTTTTGTCAGGTATGAAAAAGGTTATCTGAACACCATCATATGCTGTATGCAAAGTACGGAAACTGGTCGATAACTATTATCTTATTTTTGCGTAACAGCACTAAGTGAGAAACTATATCTCATCAAAGGAGGATGCGGAGCTGCGAGGTGATACACATATTTTGTAGTCATATACCTTCCTTACAGGGTCTTATTTCTGCATAATGGCTCCTTTTCATTAGTGCTGGCACTTGTGAATCAACATCTCTCTTCTGCTACTTTTCCCAGTTCTGTTAAAATGGTGAACCAACTTCTTGCTGGGGTCCATATAGCCTCAGCAGCTGAAGCAATGGCATTTGGTGCTCGATTAAATTTGCGAACAAGAAGAGTTTTCGAAATTATTCAACATGCAAGAGGTTACTCGTGGTATGTGTCATTGTTTAATCCACTCTAATGAATCTTCCTTTTTTACTCTTCACTGTTTAGACTTGCTAATATTGGCCGAGTGATAAAATGATTATGAGAAAGAAACAAAACAATTATTTCTACTTGTTTTTGCTATCAGCTCCCTGTAGGTTAGTCTTTCAGATATCTAGTGGTGTGTTCTAGCATGAGTGAAGGTGACTATCTGATGATTGATACACTCAATCTTCATATTGCAGGATGTTTGGAAACCGTGTGCCACACATGCTTGATAATGATTATACACCTTTATCTGCGGTGGACATATTCGTCAAGGATCTTGTATGGATAACCGAGCTATTAACTTATTCATTTTATGAACTATTATCTGTGTTCGTAAATGTAAGACGTTTCTGCAGTTCAATTTGAACTGCAAAAACGTCTTACATTTAGGAACAGAGGGAGTACTTGTTATGGAGCTGCTAGAAGGAGGGCGCGAGAGGGCCGGCCGGGGGCCTTTTGCCCACGGCCGGGCAAGATGGAAGGGATTTCCTTCTTAATTCTTGCTTCATTAGATTGATACACCTCCTCTTTTTATATAGAGAGGTTTACTTGACTCCGAAGCAAGCGACCCTTATCTCTAATTAACCCTAAGACTAACGGGCTATAACGCCAGCCTAGGCCATTAGGCCCATTACGTACTCTAACACTACACCCCACCTGGACATGCAGCTTGTCCTTGAGCTGCAGCCTAACCAACTTATAACCATGATTCGACGCAACACAAACCTAACACCTAAAAACAAGCCTTTTACATCTCGGCTTGTTTTATTACTCTCAACCTGAAATGGACTGGGACGATTTATTTTGGACCCCTTAACAAAAAGTGGACACCATCCGCATGTCGGACGTGCATGTGTACAGCCACCTGGATCCCATGTACACCATCTGGACAAAAGGAGTGCATGTGTATGGCCACCTGGAAGTGGTCGCAAGCAGAGGCGCCCTCGCGGCGGCCGGCGGAATGCAGTGGTGCTACGCGGTGCGCTCCTGTCGGTGACACCCTGCCTTCTCCCCGCCGGACGGCTGTTGGTCTGCACCGCACAAGGAAGAGTGGAGGGCTTGCGATGGAGAATGACGAGGAGGGGTGCGCCCCCCCAACCGCCGATGTCGCAGACTTTGAGGTCGCTGCCCTGGGGAAAACAGCATGCCCAAGATCCCCGACGCAGCGGACGAGATCGAGGTCCTTTGCGCAGCGAAGCGCAACTGGGAGGAGCGGCAGCTGCAGACCACGCAACTCCCACACACGCCGACGCGCTAAGGCCGCGCGCAGCCCCACTGTGCTCACCACAGGCTGCCATGCTTAATCCAGTACTCCGCTCGACCACGTCGCGGTGCCGATTCCCAAGCCCCGGAGAACGGTGACGGGCGGACGGCTGGCGGGAACCTTGATTCTGCTGGAGGTGGACGCCCTAGGGAAGCGTGTAATGGCGACGGCGGGAACTTGATCTGGTGGATCGGGACTCCCGCCGGCGCGTCGATGCGGGGCCGGAGCTGACCGGCGTGCTGGCTGCAGCAGGAGCCGGCGCGACGGAGGCCGCCAGGAGCGGCGGCTGCCACTGTAGCCAGGGCGGGGCGGTGGTGGCGGTGGATGGCAGCTGCAGCGGCTGCGCAGCCCTGCGAGCGCGGCGGGGACGCCCTGGGGCAGCGGCAGCGGCTGCTGCGGAGGAGCGCCGGGCGCGGCGGAGGCCGCCAGGAGCGGCGGCTGCCACTGCAGCCAGGGCGGGCGGTGGATGGCAGCTGCAGCGGCTGCTGCAGCGGCCCAGGCGAGCGCGGCGGAGGCCTGGTGCAGCGGCTGCCACGGCAGCCACGGCGGCGCGGTGGCGGCGATGGGCGGCGCAGCCGGGTGCGGCCCGTAGGACCCGGCCAAGAACAGGCGGATCTCCTGGACCGCCTGGGTTAGGTCCCGCAGCGCCCCGGACACCTCCTCCGGGGTGAGGACGGCGAGGCGGGCGCGACGGAGGATCCCGGCGCGGGCAGGAGCGGGGCGACGGTCGTGGTGGTCGCCGGAGGCGACGAGGTGACCGGCAGCGGAAGAGACGGGTTGGGCGGCGGTGAAGACATGATCGAACCGAAGCTAGCTGATACCAAATTGTTATCAGAGCTGCTAGAAGGAGGGCGCGAGAGGGCCGGCCGGGGGCCTTTTGCCCACGGCCGGGCAAGATGGAAGGGATTTCCTTCTTAATTCTTGCTTCATTAGATTGATACACCTCCTCTTTTTATATAGAGAGGTTTACTTGACTCCCAAGCAAGCGACCCTTATCTCTAATTAACCCTAAGACTAACGGGCTATAACGCCAGCCCAGGCCATTAGGCCCATTACGTACTCTAACACTAACAAAAGATAATAATGCATTTATCTCGTCTTGAACTGCAAAAACCTCTTACATTTGGGAACAGAGGGAGTACTAGCAAAAGGTAATAATGCACTTATCTCGTCTATTTCAGGGTATAGTATCTCGTGAAAGCTCCAACTTGAGGATCCCATTGCATGTCTCTAGTGTTGCTCATCAGCTGTTTGTTTCAGGTAATTGTCTGTGATAAATCAAAGATCATTTTCCATCTATGTTTTGGTTCCAATGTTCATCAAGTCGTGCTATATTTCTTATCTTCAATGGAAGTAGTTACCCAAATTAACAGAACGTTGCATGGCCATCCCCTCTGTTTTCTATACTAGTAGTATATTACAGTTAGTTTTAGAAGAAAACAAATCAGCTTACAGTTATTGTTTGGATAACAGTCTTAATTTTTAAATAGGATGGCTATTGTTTTATTCATTTGATGTATTCCAACAGGCTCTGCTTCTGGATGGGGTCGATATGATGATAGTGCTGTTGTAAAGGTGAGCAGCTCACAGCTCTCAGTAGACAGAACTTATGCCAAAATATGATATACTGATAGCCTTAATTTAATTTCTTTTCCTAAACATGCCCGCTGATTGCTCCTGGCACAGGTATATGAGACATTATCTGGAGTAAAAGTAGAAGGAAGACCACCCATGCTTAATAAAGAAGATGTCCTGCGTTCTCTTCCTGTTGAGTGGCCAGAAGTTCCAATGGATGATCTTGTTTCCTCTGCATCTCATGATAGCAAAAAGGTTCTTGTAGTTTTAGATGATGATCCAACTGGAACTCAAACAGTTCATGATATAGAGGTCTTAACTGAATGGTAAACGAAAGCATATTGTCTTTTAGATTACATATGTTTTCTGCTAGCATTTTCGTTTTGCCCATGTTCCGTACATAGTTCCATAAGCTTTGCTTGTAATGCTGAACTGCAGGCCAGTTGAAGCCCTCACAGAGCAGTTTCTGAAACTACCAACCTGCTTTTTTATTTTGACAAACTCCCGTTCAATGATTGCTGATAAGGTAGGAAAGTGCGGTCTTAAACAGTTTATCTTTAGGGTATTTAAATATATATTTAAAGCGTTCTCACTTTCATAGGCCGCACTGTTAGTAAAAGATATCTGCAGAAATCTTGAAGCTGCAGCAAAGACTGTCCCTGGTATTAGTTATACAGTGGTCTTGCGAGGTGATTCCACTCTACGTGGCCATTTCCCAGAGGTTAATATCTGAAATTCTCTCTGTTTTTCTTTTCCATTTCATTTCTCTGATCATATCATACTCTTCTACTTTCCAGGAAGCTGATGCAGTTGTTTCAGTATTAGGCGACATGGATGCTTGGATAATATGCCCATTCTTCCTTCAAGGTGGGCGGTACACTATTGATGATATTCATTATGTTGCAGACTCTGAAAGGTAGTCTGTGCACGATCACTATGCAATGTATTTAAATACAAAAATAACACATAACAATATTGATGTCCAACATTCTCTAACAGATTGATTCCTGCTGGTGAGACTGAGTTTGCCAAGGATGCAGCTTTTGGCTATACATCTTCCAATCTCAAACAGGTACTTGGAATTGTTTGATTGGTAAAGCGAAGAGCGAAGAACAAGACCTTAGTAACTTGCTTTGTCCTTGAATTTACAGTGGGTTGAAGAAAAGACTAAAGGAAGGATTTTGGAGAACCAAGTTTCAACAATTTCCATAAGTCTTTTACGTAAAGAAGGACCAGATGCAGTCTGTCAGCTTCTCTGCAGCTTGGAGAAGGTATATGATAGTAAGCATGGAAAATATGATTGGCGGAGCTTGGAACAAAATGAAGGAGAGGCCAACTATGATTGTTACATGAATTAAGATGTATTTTTGTTGTTTAATTAGCAAAGAAGCTTCACCTATTTAAACAAAGTAGTTACAAGATTAAGGGCAGGCCAAGGCGCACCTTAGTCACCACTACGCCCCTCCAGTGCATATGAACAGTTGTTTTGAGTCAGTTTAAACTTTTTAAGGATATAATTATAAATTATTAGTTTTGTAGATATTTCATATTCTCGTTTCTGTATGCACTCATGGCAGCTATTTACTTGAAATGGCTAATAAATGTTGCAGGTGTTTTAGGGACTCTAGAACTGTACTGGCTGATTCAACCATATAGTATCATGAATCCTGTTATGATTCCCTCTCTACTTGATTTCCCTTGAGAATTTCCTGACAGGCATTTTGACTCTTTCTAGGGCTCTGCGTGTATTGTCAACGCTGCCAGTGAAAGGGACATGAATGTCTTTGCTGCTGGAATGATCCAGGTATGTTATGCCACTCCATTTCTACGAGAAGCATTTGTTCTTAGTGTTAAGCTTCATGCACTAGCCAACGCAACCAAAAGTCCAAACTGATGGTAAGGGCTAGCAATCCACATATACACTTCAACACCCCTTATCACGTGTGATGCGGAAAGTCAACACATGGATAGACTGAGAGATATGGCTCAAGAGGCCTATATGTGGACACAAAGGGGGGAACAACAATTTTAGATTAATTGTGAAAGCCAGGACTTAAACTCAAGACCTTAGGCTCTGATACCATGTTAAGCTTCATGCACTAGTCAACGCAACCAAAAGTCCGAACTGATGGAAAGGGCTAGGCAATCCACATATACACTTAAACACTCGGTACCTATTCCTTTCGAGTTGATATGATAATATGTCTTATTCTAGTATTGATGCTCTGTTTTGATCTCCTATTCTTCTTTTTCTTTTTCCGTTAACTCAACAGGCTGAATTGCAAGGAAAGCGGTTTCTGTGTCGCACAGCTGCAAGTTTTGTGAGTGCTAGAATTGGAATCAAGCCAAAGCCACCTATCCGCCCAAATGACCTTGGATTAAAAAGACATTTAGCGGGAGGCCTCATAGTTGTTGGTTCTTATGTGCCAAAAACTACGAAGCAGGTTAGCCTTGTGTTGCTTTAAGATTTTGTCAATCATATTTATCTCACTTGCATGTTCTTTTGCATTTGTTAGGTCGACGAGCTTCGTTCACAATGCGCACAATCCCTCAGAGTGATAGAGGTAATTTATATCTTGGCTGTCATGCCTAAACATGAACGATCAACCATCGTATACATCTACTTGGATAGAGTTTGTGGATAGTACTGTCTTAAGTCGGATGGTTTTGCTTGAGATCAATTTGTGGTGTTAGTATTGTGTTCTCTTTTTACTCACTGTAGGTATCTGTTGAGATGATCTCACTGAAATCAACTGAGGAGAGAGACCAAGAAATCAGCAGAATTGTTGAATTGGGAAATGCTTATATACAGTCTGGGAGAGACACGCTAATCGTCACCAGCCGCCAACTCATTACCGGAAAAAGTTAGCATCTTTCTGATTATCATATGGCTAAATGTGTTGTTTGTTCCATTAGCAAATACAGTGATCAAATGCTGAGTCAATTTTGATTTCTAGTTTCTTAATGCCAACAATTCCTCAGCCACATCCTACCTGCCGAAGTGTTGAGCAAGTTGTGCTGGTAAAAACTGTTTACTAACAAATGATGTGGAGATCCTCAGGGCTAGCACACAATTGCCTCCAAACTCCACACCGTATCAGAGGCTCTCAGCCTAATTCTATTCCCTGAGCTCAACTCAGATCACTTCTGGGGAGATAGTTTGTTTTCTTTTATCATATTCTAGGCATGAACCGGGAGTCTGGGGCTAACTGTATTGGAAGACAGGTCAAACTGTCAAAACTTTTTAAAAGGGGGGAATTGATGAAATAAAGTTGCTTATTGTTGTCAAAATCATGCCCAAAAACGCATTAGCCACCAGTAGAGCCATTGAATGAATCTCTACACTTAACCACAACCACAATCACAACGTGAGTGCATTGTCCCAATCGTTTGAATAGAACATCTCCAGTTTGCATCATAATCTTTTCTAGTGACCAAAACCAAACTAACTTCAGTATACGTTCCTGAAATTGTGTGCTAGAGTCAGATACCTAACTCAGCTTTTCAAAAGAGTATGTTCAAGAATAGCCGCTGTTATCTTCATGTAAGCATTAGCAGTACAAGACAACTGACCTATTAGTATAGTTTGCTACCTTTTGTGTGCCAGACGAAAGAAGATAATTTCTTTCTTGGATATCTGTACTGAAGTAGTTTGACCACCTAACAAGATTGTACCTTTCATGTTGCAGCTCCTGAAGAAAGCTTAGAAATTAATTACAAAGTGAGCTCAGCACTAGTAGAGATTGTGCGAAGAATTGATAGTCGACCCCGTTACATCCTCGCAAAGGTAAAATTACACAGCCGATTTCTTCCTTCTGAACAAATTGAAATTTAGTTTTTACTTGGTTCCTGGAAATTTGCCAATCTCTGGATCTGTTACTGTTAGGTCAAAATATTTGTTCTGTTTTATTGGACCTATGCCATTAAATACTTAATGAAATATCGAGATAGCATTACACCTACATGGTTACATGTTTCATTCATCAGAACAAAAAAGAAGAAGAAGAAAGAATAGCATCTACAAAAAAAAAACAGTGCCTGCAAATTCAACTGTCCATACCAAACAAAATGATTGATTCCACAAGTTGTGCATGGAATACTTCTGGAGGTACTCCTTACTATATTCTTTATACAGGGAGGAATCACTTCATCTGATCTTGCTACAAAAGCTTTGGAAGCTCGGCGTGCCAAAGTAATGGGACAAGCTTTAGCTGGTGTGCCTTTGTGGCAGCTTGGCCCTGAGAGTAGACATCCTGGTGTCCCCTACATTGTTTTTCCTGGTAATAAACATATCTCATTTCTGTACCAACAGATAAATAACGTTACCTTTTTACTCAAGAAACTATCTTGCCACTCCCCAAATGACAGGTAATGTTGGTGATAACAGTGCTCTTGCAGAAGTGGTCCAGAATTGGGCTTGCCCTTCTAGAAGTTCAACAAAAGAACTTCTCCTTGTAAGTTCTTATCCACCGTCTACTTCTCATCAAGGTTATACATCGTTGTGTATTGCTTTAAATACTTAATCAGCTATTTTCTTCGTATTGTGAAGAACGCGGAGAAGAGTGGCTATGCAGTTGGTGCTTTCAATGTATATAATCTTGAGGGAATTGAAGCTGTAATTGCAGCTGCCGAGGCTGAAGGAAGTCCTGCTATCCTGCAGGTTAGGAATTCTTTGTTAGTATAGGATGTTTTCTTTGGCAGTTTATGGTGAAAATTACTCCCTCCGTCCCATAATATAAGAGCGTTTTTTACACTACACTAGTGTCAAAAACGCTCTTATATTATGGGACAGAGGGAGTATGTAATTTACCATGTTGGGTGTCCTCTGATACCACTCTTTACTGGAGTATGTTATGATAGGACTAGTAAGTAGGTCGCAACAACTAGCTCCAGAGGGATAGAAGCAATACCACACAGATCCTGAAATGGATTTGTACCCGTGTTTTTTCCGTAGAGAGAGTTGCATTGGTTCTCTCAGAGTACTCGTTCTCTCAACTCATGAGCCTTTCTCACTCTCAACACATGAGCTTTTCTCACTCTCAACTCATGAGCTTTTCTGCACCCATGCTCCCTGAACTCATTATCCATATTTTTTGTAGATGATATGTATCGTCTTGATTTCTAACCACGCTTATTGTGGTTGTTATTTAGGTTCATCCCAGTTCCCTGAAGCAAGGTGGAGTTCCGTTGGTAGCATGCTGCATTGCTGCAGCAGAACGAGCCAGCGTAAGACAAACAGAACTTAGCATGCTTAAACAGTAAATGTGGACACCCAGTGATCTGGATAAAAATAGTTCATAAATTTTTATATAACTTGGGTTCCCACATATTACCTACTAGCCATCCTTGTTTTTCAAAACAGATAGCCATCCTTGTTTTATGTTCTTTAAAGGTGATCATTCTGTGATTGTCACTCAGGTACCTATCACTGTCCATTATGATCACGGGGCTGACAAGCATGATTTGCTTGGAGCTCTTGAAATGGTAAGTGAAAAAATGCGTTGTTTTCTCAAATTTGCGGTACCAAAATGTTTTCCTAATCATGAATGATAAATGACTACATCTGAATCTTAATTCTCTGGACCATCTACTATGACCTTTTATTTTTCAGGGATTTGATTCAGTCATGGTGGATGGTTCCCATCTAACTTTAGAAAAGAACATCTTATACACAAAGAACATATCTTCCCTGGCTCATGCTAAAGGCATGCTTGTGGAAGCTGAACTTGGGAGACTATCAGGCACTGAAGATGGCCTGACAGTTGAAGAATATGAAGCGAGATTTACTGATATTGCTCAGGTTATTTTATCTTCCCAACAAATTTCAACTCTATGGCATTCTATCATTACAATCCTGTAATAATGCTTAACTTATATGTTACATATTTTCAGGCTGAGCAGTTTATTGATGAAACTGGTATTGATGCATTAGCAGTATGCATTGGGAATGTTCACGGAAAATATCCTCCCAGTGGACCGAACCTGAGACTTGACTTGCTAAAGGTTTGACAGAACAGCTATGAAAATCTTTGCTTGATCTTTCAGATTATGTGTGTGTTACCAGATCTTTTACCCTGTTTTCTGATTTTCCGTTTTTTCTAAAATTGTTACGATTTTTCCAAAAAAGTATGATCCTGCTCTGATTTTGTGTGTGTTTTACTTAATCTGGTAACATGACAAGGTGCTGCGTATATGTGATGCTACTTGTCTTCCATGTGTTGTTTGAGTCAGCTTGAACCGCTTGGAATAGAACCAAGGGGGTAAACCAGTAAACATATTCAACAGTTCAAGGTTTAAGACAACTGGTTTTCTGGTTTTTGAGTTTAAGATTGAAAAATGAACTTCTACAATGGTTCAGGGTTGTAAAGTGTTTTTTTTTCCGACGGCTTGTGAAGTATTCTGTAAAGAATTACCAAGCAAATTTGTGCTTTTTGCAAGCAACTTCTTTTGAGTAATGGACTCGGTATTTTTTTTCATTGAAACGATGACAGGAACTTCGCGCATTAACTATGAAGAAAGGAGTTAGCTTGGTACTTCATGGAGCATCTGGCCTCCCTCATGAACTTGTAAAGGTTTGATAAACTGTTTCCTTCTGTATTAAGATCAGTGAATCTGTACCTTGCAGTAGTTCTTGTTGAGTTTCCCGCATCAACTTATATCCTGAAAGGTTCAAGTTATAGGAGAATTGGGGGGCAATCGTTGCCCTCCATAAGAAAATCATCAATCATGGTTGCAGTGCATAAAATAATTCAACGACAAGGTTAAAAATGCTGGAGGGCTAGAGTTTCTGTGTCTATATCAGCTTCATAGTTTTGAGAACAATCAGTATAACGCTTCCTTTTGTGAAATAATTATACTAGAGCTTATCAGTTGATGAAATTGGTCTTATTATTAACCAATGTCATATTTGAAATGCTGTTGCGCAAGTGATAATAACCTGTGACCAACTTGTGGAGCAGGAGTGCATAGATTTGGGGGTGAGGAAATTCAACGTGAACACGGAGGTCCGCAACAGCTACCTGCAGTCACTCAAGAAGCCAGAAAAGGACCTGGTTCAGGTCATGGAGTCTGCCAAGGAAGCAATGAAAGCTGTTGTAGCAGAGAAGATGCGCCTCTTCGGATCCGCAGGCAAAGCCTGAATGTAGCGATACAATGAAAACTGGAGCCAGCAACACTCCATCATTAGGTGTTGCATGCCCATTTTAGCGATCCTGCTAGGCTTGTGACAGCGAATTGCCGGAACCAGTTTCTTAATAAAGCACTGATACAGTTGCCTGAAGAAATAAAGTAGCAAAAATTAGTAAATCGCAGCAACTTACCGGTGCTCCCGTTCATGGTTGAGTGATTAGTTTTGCCTTTAATATGATGTTTAATAATGAGTTGTTATTTAGTCGTAATTTGTGACATGTGAAATAAATTCCAAAACGATTTCGTGAGGGTCAAGCGGTCGGCTGAAACCCTAGCCGCCACCCCACCTTCTCTCCCTCTCGCCACTATGGCGGGGGGGTTGCTGTTAATGGGGGGGGGGTGCCGCAACAGCTACCTGCAGTCACTCAAGAAGCCAGAAAAGGACCTGGTTCAGGTCATGGAGTCTGCCAAGGAAGCAATGAAAGCTGTTGTAGCAGAGAAGATGCGCCTCTTCGGATCCGCAGGCAAAGCCTGAATGTAGCGATACAATGAAAACTGGAGCCAGCAACACTCCATCATTAGGTGTTGCATGCCCATTTTAGCGATCCTGCTAGGCTTGTGACAGCGAATTGCCGGAACCAGTTTCTTAATAAAGCACTGATACAGTTGCCTGAAGAAATAAAGTAGCAAAAATTAGTAAATCGCAGCAACTTACCGGTGCTCCCGTTCATGGTTGAGTGATTAGTTTTGCCTTTAATATGATGTTTAATAATGAGTTGTTATTTAGTCGTAATTTGTGACATGTGAAATAAATTCCAAAACGATTTCGTGAGGGTCAAGCGGTCGGCTGAACCCCTAGCCGCCACCCCACCTTCTCTCCCTCTCGCCACTATGGCGGGGAGGTTGCTGATCATGGGGGGCTGTTGTGGAGAAGTTGGTGGGCGTTGTGGGTCCGCGACGGAGATGAGTAGCCGAGGTGTGGTCTGCAACTGATGCTCGACAGCAGCGCCGATGATCCAGCACGATGATCTTCAACGGTGGCCCGGCATGACTAGGCCACCGGAGAAGATGGCGTGGTGCATGGTCCTTGACGGCGCCAATCTTGACATCAAACTCAGATCTGTTGTGTAGCGGCATGGGTGATTTCTTTACAAAGCCTTTGTGTCTGGTTTTGGACGTTGAGACGGTGGCACTTGCCCAGTGTAGGAATAATGTCCTGCCCACCTTTGTCCCGTCCCATTGGTGTGCTTATTTCCGGTAGAGGGCGTGTGAAGTTGTGACTGTCAGGTTTTCCGGGATCTAGTTGGTGTTGTTACCAGTGGATCCGTGTTTTTGTTGTTTTCAGTTTCTACAAGCCCTTTTCTGCATTTATTTTTTCTTCGGGGCGTTGATTTGCTTGCATATCTCAGTCACTCAAGTCACGATCACCGCAAGTAGCCGGTGGATACACGAGGAAAAAATACTTGAGCATCCCAAAATATTTAATGTAATTTTATTCTTCTTGTAAGGATGTGGTTGTAAGGACATGTAATAATTAATATATGACCTTGAACCTTTAAGAAAAGAGACATGTGAAATAAAGAGTTTGGCCTCGTCTATACAAAACGAAATAGATCCAAGAAATACAGGAGCAGCCTTATGAACGATATTAACGAAGTCATCCTATGTGCTTTGTGGTAGTCGATGAAAACATCATCTCTTATTGAACAAAACGTCATCAAAAAACCTGAAATAAATCTAAAAAATGCAAGCAAGCGTTTAAAGTCCAGGACTTGAATCCTAATAGAATGTTTTCACCATAAAAGGCTAATCGTCTGAGCTGCATTTAGTTTGCAAGGTCTTTTGTTAAACTGGATTTTAGCTGGTCAAAGATGCCTAAATTACAGCTACGAAGAACGGAAATCGAGCAAGATGGACAACTGACACCTATCCCCGCCACGTTGCAACCTCCGCGCAATGGATGGGCTCAGCTATCACCCATAGCGCCGTACATGGATGGGCTTGAAGCACCCCGAGACCTATGGCGGAATTATCCCACCTCACAACACGCGAGCCAATGAATAAATCAGTTTCCTAACGATCTGAATCAACATGTAGATAATTTTCTCTATATACTTGATCAAAGCTTATACAAACCATATTATGAAATGAAGGCAGTAGTAACGCAAGTTCCTTCTTCTTTTTTTTCTCTTTTTCGAGGGAATTAACTAGTAAGTTAATTGTTAAGAGCACCAGCCAAGAAAGGGTCGATCGTTGCATTTGTAAGGAAACTCACGCATTTTAATTCCTCTGCATTTCATTTCATGTTACAGTGTAGCATTGTTATATATAATATACACATATCGATCCCTAGGCTCTGCCTGGATGGGGGCAACCTTTACCGTACGCCCTCTCCAGCGATCCCAGTCCAGCCTGATGCGAGCAAAAATAACATACAAAAGGCGCAGATCGATCGACTATTCTAACAAAACCAAAGAAAAAAATAGAAAGAAAACAATGTACCGCTTCCCAGTCGCCATCACCCCATCTTGCACTCGAATAGGCAAATAATAGTAGGCATCAAGTGACGACGATTCAAGGTGACCATTGGTCGGGGACAGTTAGGAAGTACTTTGACATGGCCTTCCTGAACCTCTTCTTGTACTGGTCTGGAGAAATGATGGTGGGCATCCCGTCCTTGGAGCCCCCTAGAATCCCCGACGCCTTCACCCAGGTCTCCAGCTGTTTGTCCCATGTGTACTGCCGGAGATAGTCAATGATCCCCATCACCAGCTCCTTCTTCTCCTCGTCGATGCCAACCAGGAGGGAGTAGTCCATCACACCCACTGACTGCGAACAAGGAAACAGGCAGCGCGAATGAGAATGGATCATGCATGCCAAAGAGCAGCTGGAGACATACAATATTCACTTCATATGCTACAACTCAACAATACTAATCATTCAGATCGATTTTGTCAAACAGATACGGGAAGTATACTAAAGATGCTAAGCCAAGCCCAGGGTGGCCGTTGACTTGACCAAGCCAGATCCGAATAGGCGAATGAACTAATAACTCGACTGATAGTTGCCACGTTGGCCAACCAAAATCATCCACCAGTCTGGCAACAAAAAATGTTTCAACTTTTGGAAACAGAAAACACATCAAAGGGTTGTTCACCTTCACACCAATCCTTTAGCTTCTCACCAGTATTGTTTTATAAGTTTATCTTTATAACCACTTTGGATGTCAGCAACAGGAAGGTAGGAAACATTTAACAGATTTAAGGAAACTTCTACTGTTTCAGTAAAATAAACAAGGGGCCCGTGTGCTGTCTACCTAGAAACATGCAAAATTAAGTCATGTCATGAACTAGAATCAGATGGGGATCTGGAGCGGAGTAGCACGACCATGCTGTGACCGCAGACGCAGCACAGTGGCAGAAAAGGGGACCAGGACTGTGTTGATATATTTCTTATAGCTTCCTTATAATCCATAGAAATAAAACTACAACCCCTTAAATGGTTAACCCTCAAGAAACCCATCTCCAATATCTTATCTCTAGTTAGGCCCCCGTGGCTGCACCAAAAGTTGAGCTACAGGCTCCAAGATTCATAGCTATTTGAACATTATTATTTCAGAAAACAATATTTCAAAGTACTAAGTGTGAAAAGTGGAAACATGTGCATGACTATTTAACCCGTCTAGCTTTCACTGGAACAGCATATAAATTGGTTGAAATCGAGCAGCTTTCAAGATCTTGTCATCTTGGTATCCGAGGCCTTCTAGACATACTAGGTTGGTGCACCCTAGAATGTATTACAAGCATGTAAACAACAGACATACACAACACAGTGAGTAAAGTCACTTACTGCCAGAAAAGAAGTATCGTTCCAGACAGCTCGTTCCAACCTTCTTTTTGCTTTGCTTCCAAGAAAAATGGGTTTTGTATGAAGTGTCTCTAATAGATTGAGATCTAAGAGAACCTTGTTGTTTCCTGATGTATCAGGGTTGTAACGGGAACGCAGGGATCCTTTCAGGTCATATATTCTTGATACCTTCCTCTTGAAAAATATGTTTTCCATGACCATTAATTCCATCTTCAGTTCCTTTCCATCTTTCATGTTCTTGGCAACGACCTAGTGCACAGATGGGTCGCAGTTAAGTTAAAAATAATTTAACCTTACAGGACCCTAGAAACACATGAGAATAAACTTAAAGCGGTACAAACCTGGTAAAGACCAAGAACTTTAGCAAGGCAAATTGGGCTTCCAGAGGATACAGACTCTGTTATATATTTGAAGTACTCAGTTGCGTAGTCCTCAAATGAATCTAATTCCGTCCGTGTCACTTGCTTTATGACAAATCTGTCATCCAGTGTCTTGGCAAAGTATACATTACTCTTGCCACCTTGAGCACTCCATCTCTTGCACCGGCTCAAAGAACGAATGTAATCCAGTTCATCTGCACAACACTTTTTTCTGATTGAATCAAACTGCTTTGCAAAATAACATATGACAGAAAATTTTGCCTTATCCACAGAACATGAGTCTTCATCCTCAAAAGAAACCGTCAAATGAATATCCTTGGAATTCATTTGAGATACATCTGACCAGCTTCTAGAAGTAGAATTCTGATCCAGAGAGTTCAAAACACTAGGTCTGTCCAATTCATTATGCAGATTCAGCACTGGCAACATGAAACTACGATATTCTGGAACAGTCATGGCATGGGCTATCATACTGGACGGCTCATCATCATACACTGGAATAACAACATCTGAAACACTTTGTGATAGAAGGAAACGACCCTCACCATCAACCATACCAGGAAGTGACAGCTTATTTGTGAAGGTCGGGGACAAACCCCTGCCTGTTCTCTCAAGCGCCCTAGGAGGCCTTTGGGAATAAGCTCTTCTTATGCTTACATTTGAATCGTCGACAGGTGATAACCCATTTCTGAAATTGATTCCAGAATCAAATGATTTAATTCTAATTGGAGCCATAACATTCTGGTATGAGGAGCCATTCATCAGAGCAGTAGGTGCAACTAGAAGTGTCTCCACGCCAGAGCCAGTCCATGCCAAGTCAATTCTATCAGAAAGATTTGATGGGGAAGACTCTGACTTCTCCAATGTCTTCTCAAGCTTAAGTTCATCAGCCACCACCCCATTGCTCTGTACTTCACATGGGTGCGGGACAATGTGGAGACCAGTAAAACTAGCAGAGCCTTCAACAGACTGGTGGTATACTTCATCTATGTTGGTCAACCCAGAATGTGACACGGTTGTGTCACCATGTTCTCTTCTGAGCAATGGCTTCCCACTATCTGTGATAAGAGAACTTGACTGAGAATATTCTAGTGACTTCTCCATATTTTCCTGTGTGCTGGAAATCTCAGCCTTTGAATCTTCTAACACGCTTTCAGGAAATTTCTTAGGACACTGTGCATCAGTTGCCGCAGTACAGTTTTTCTTGGTGAGTGAGTGCATCATGTGCAGACGGCGATCCCATACATGTGCATCAAGTACAAGCTCTCGCCTCAGGCGGTTGAGCTCTAGAACATCTACAGGTTCTCCAATTGTTTGTAACTTCTGTATGCTACCAAACCCCAACAAAACCTGAAAAATGGTGTGCAAATACGGGGAAAAAAATCAACCCACCAGCACAGTATGTAGCCTACCACATACTTTGACAGCAGAATAAAACCATGTAACAGTTTAACTTACGTCATATTTCTTCCACTCAACTTTAATCAGATCTTTAAGATCAACAACATGTTTATACAAGCCCGCCTTCATGCTCAGATCTTCTTGGGCTGAAACTGTCTTTTCAATGCAGTCAAGATTGTCAAAAATCACCCTGTAAAAGTTATCCTTCCTATTGGCTACCTGCAAGACAAGTTAACCATTTAAATAGGGCAATAAATTACACAGAAATATGTCAAAAGGGGCATTTCCAACACCCAGCTTAACTTTGCTCCATAAAGCTAGCTTTAGGGCCAAATGGTGAAGCCCACAAAACTAGCTTCTCAGAGTGCATTAGCTTATAACGGAAGTCGGCTAGAGAGAGGTGGGAGATAGGAGGGTGAAAGGCTAAGAAGCAACTCCACCACAACTTATAAGCTTCAGCTTATTAAAAAGCTGGGTGATTTACTCAGCTTCAACTTTAAGCTAGGCCAAACAGGCCGTAAATAATCAAACTTATATTCAAATGAACATACATCACCAGCCTCCTCGATGAGCCAATCTTGTGCTACTGGATAAGCAAAGTCTAATACTGAGGGTGGCAAGTTGACAGATAGGATGTCCACAGGAGAATAACGGAAGACAGCAACCATGCTTCCGAACCTGTTCAAGGAGAATGGCAACAGTTACATTGACCTTAAATTTGAGAAGGTTGAATACAAGAATCCACCACATACCCATAAAAACGAAGACAGTCCCTCTGGAGGGAATGTCCACAGCAGGCAACTCGATTGGCTGTTGTGTGATTCGAAAAGCTAAGTTCAAGAAACTTCCCAAAAGAAAGTCCACATGCCGCATCAGACATCACTACTCTGTGTGTTGCCGGAGGGTTTCCATTTTTTTGTTTGCACCGGAGGCACCTGTGCCACATCCATATCTTCCCATCGTTCCGTCCAGGTAACGGCTTTACAGATTCAAGATTTCTAACACCTATTGAAAGACTGCCTTGTTGATGAGTATAACATTGGACATGAGATTCTGCAGGTTCTTTGCAAGACTCACAGCACGAAGTCTGCAACAGCGATGGAACACATTAATAAGGCAATAGTAGCCTACTAGGTATCTGCTTGCAATCAAACAGGAAAATGGATGACAATGCAGTACCTGATAAAATAAATCTTCACGAAAATACCTCCCAAGTGGCTTATCAAAATTACCGTAGAACTTTATGCGGAAGAGCTGAGATTGCTTGCATACAATTCTTTTCTGAGGGCATGCAACGGACAAGGAAACCAAAATGCTCTGTGCATTCTCGGATGTTGGGAAATACTCGGTGGGGTTCTCGTTATGATCAGGTACGGTTACTCCTGCATGTTCTTCGTCTGATGTATGATGGCAACCATTGTCCAACTCACTTTCAACTCTATAAATCCCACCAACCATCTCATCTCGATGAACGTCGTCAGGGTATTGCAAATCTGTTGGTGTCCCTTTTCCAACTAGAGGTGATTCACAATCATTATCGATAAACAATGTTGGGGGATGAGAAAACGTGTCATCAGTTCCAGGAATGTATTCTTCCTGACCAAGGTTAGGTTTCAAAAGGGATTGGTCAATAGTTAACACTTTTGAAGAACTATCAAGGAAATTTAGAGGCACGATGCAGCCCTTTTCTGAAGTTCTGTCACCAATGATTTGAAAATCATTCAAATTCTGCCGAGAATTACTTGAGGAAATATCTCCACCATTCATATGCTTCTCAAGTGGACGAACTGGAAGATCCGAAGGGGTCTTTGGTAGTGTTGCACCCTCATCTGCAAGATATGAAGTCTCCAGTGATAGTTGATATGCTGCAAATACAGCAAATTGCAGAGCGAGTTTGACCTTCCTTAACTCTTCATAGGATGTGCCCCTTAGGAGGACCTACGAAAAAAAATTGTTGGTTGTATTAGATATGTCTTGCACAATTAAACCGCCACAATAGATAGGCACAAAGCGGAGCTCAGGATTGCCATCCTCAGCAGAGAGTAAAATAATGCCAAAAAATAGTATTGAAGAATACGTGTATAAAATTAGGACCAAAGTAACAATACGATGAGAATTGACCCTTCATTTTTTTTTATGAAATGGAGCAAGATCGTTAAAGGTAGCAAACAGTTCTATGTGCATTACCGTGCAGCCCAAGCGTCTTGGACAACCATCAAAGAACATCAGTGTCTTGATAGATTTTCTGTTAGAGTCCTTCGGAGCTAAAGATTCTGCAACTCTTTCAATCCAGAAAGCTTGGCATTGTCCAAGTCTTGCTGAAGTGATATTGTCAATGGATGAAGCAATTTTAGCACCTGTGCAGCGTGATATCCGTTCTAGAAGTGATCTCTTGACATTCAGTACTAAAGATATATCTTTTGCAAGAAGCTGTTGAGCATACATCGGCACACTCTTTTCAACCAACAAGACATGAGGCCGTTGGGCCTCTATCTTTGCAACAGCATTCTTAAGATATTCCTTTTCCTGTACATATCACACTTTCAATGTTAACTACGGACATACTGAGAGCTATTAGGATAAATACACTTCAGCTGACAAAGAATGTAGGCATTACCTGTTCAAGAATGCTGTTTATCGATGCTAGTTTGTTTGTAACCTTTTGATGTTCCAGTGCTCCTCCCAAAAGAAGAATTCTAGGATTCTCGTGCTTTGACACCATGCGTTTATGTTTTACATTCTTAGAACAAACAACGCCTTTAATGAAAGTACTGCAAATAAACAGATGAATAATCCTTTAGCTCCAAAAATACCATGAAAAATATCATATAATCACTCAGCACAGCTGAATCATTATAGGGCATACCTATCGTTGGGAGTCCCTGATGCTACGCATTTAACTTTGACATAGTTGGTGGGATCCATGCTACCACCTTTGCTTGTATCTGGCTGCACAAAGGTAGCTGCCTGCCATGCTAATAAGGATACTATGTCCGACCATCCATCCACGAGGTCAACTCCATGACCTTGGAGCAATTGGGACACAAGAGCCCTGAAATGCCCATGTAAAGCATTCCTTAAGAACTCTTTATGAGCTATATTCTGTTTTCCTTTGGTCCCTGGTAAATCCTCACTACCACCGCACTCATGGTTAACACGTTCAAAGGTCTTCCCATCACCAATAGCACTGTCATCATCGTCGTCATCATATTGAAAGAAACCGTTTTCGGAGTCATCACCCTCATCTTGAGGCGGCGGAGGATGCCATATGAGTCCATTATTACTCTCAAAATCAATTGGCTGTATAATATTGTCATGATGTTCATCATCGCAATTCGGTGAATCCATCAAATAGTCACCATCATCATAGCCATGGCCAGAATTCAACGAGTATATAGGAGAATTTTGGCTGGCATGACCATTTATCCCGGAGGGAGGACTTGTGCCTACTTGTCCCGATCGTCTCATAGGACTATATAACGGGCTCGAATTTCCCAACCTGAATGTGTACAGCCTACTAATATTTGTGCTCACGGAATCCGTATCAGAAGTATCTTGAGAAAACTCACTGCCCGGGGAGAAATACCGGTCTCGGTCTGAGTCCTCACCGTCTTCATAACCAATACTCCTACATCCAACAAATTTTATTCAGTCAACATATCAAGTTATGCCCTCCAAGGAATGTAAGGAAGTCAAATACTCACCCTGGCGTTGAGCATCGGAGAGGACCAGGTGAGGAGAAACGCCGCCACCCAGCAGACCTCGACGAAGACGGTGTAGGGACACGCTCCGGTGGGGACATGGTAGCCCCATCCAACCCGTCACCGCGCTGTTCCATGGCGGCACCTCGGCCACCGTTAATAGGCCGGACGCCGAGGTCGGAGCGGTCGCCGGCGCCGCAGTCCGTCATCGCAAGGTCGGTAACCCAAGAATCGGACTTCCGCGCGACGGGAACTCCCATAAAAGCAGCAAAAACCACAAAAACCAACTGCCGGGGAGGCCCAAACCTAGCAACTTCTTGATTTCTCAGTAGACCCTGTACCAAATTACACACCACAAATCACGGGAAAACAAGCACGCCAAAACGAGGAGCCACAAACCGTTAGAGGGGAGCTAAAAGGGACCCCGCAGAGCGCCTAATCCTAGCGTTTCTTGGGATCTGCACATCCAAGGCATTTCCTCGAGCATGTAGCGGGCAGGAGGGCAGCAGCATCGCTCGAGGCTCCACGGTTCAGTGGCTGCTGCGGGAGGGAGGCGTCGGCGGCGGAGTCGAAGGGCGAGCGGAGTCCGGGGTAGGGGGAGGCGGAGGAGGGTGAGGGGAAGGCGAAGGTGCCCATGGAGGGGAAGCTTTTGCGTGTGAGGGGAATGGAGGAAGATATAGAGTAGAGAAAAAGGTAAGCGCGGTAGGAGAAAGGAGGAAAAAAAAAAGAGTTCGGTGGGTGCCGTTGGTTTTGGTTTTATTGTTTTTCCTGCCTTTTATAATTCGATTATCTTCTTTCATTTTGCCTTTCTTTTGACTTCTGTCTTTTTTTTATAGTAGGAAAACAATTAGGACTTGTATTTCTTGATAGGAAAAAAATCCGAGAAAAAATATATTGCGTTTCTTTTCTTTTATGAATTTCCCTTTCTTTTGACTTATGTCTTTTTTATAGCAGGAAAAAAAATCAGGACTTGTATTTCTTGATAGGAAAAAAAATCTGAGAAAAGATATATTGCGTTTCTTTCCTTTTATGAATTAATTATGATGGAGCTGGGCAGTATGTTATGTGGTGAAGCAAAATCCGGATTGTGGGTTTGAGTTGCCTTTTCTCTATGTTCAAAAGTTATTTTCTTCCATTTGACAAAAGGTGTTCCCTATTGAGACTTTGCAACATGTGCGTTGTGCTCTGTTTTGATTGCACGAGGTCTTTGATGTCATTTTCGTGTTGAGAAACCTTGAGCGCCATTTCACCTCATATTTCGTGATTTTGTCAGATAGGGACATGTTGTCCCCCAAAGACCCAATGGAGAATATACTAAAGTCGTCACAATTTTAATAAAATATATTTTGCACAAAATAATCAAGAAAATATATGAAACTGTGTCACAAGTTGTACACAAAATTGTGGTACCCGCTAATTTTTTATGAGGAATCAGGGGGGGGGGGGGGGGGGGGGGGGTCTCCCATTTGAATATATTGCTCAAAAGCGGCAAAAATCAAGGGTCATCCCCTAGACTTTTGCTGATTCAGTTTATAAGAAAAAACGGATCAAAAACCTTCACAAGTTGACCCCTTTATGAGGAAAACCGAGCCGAAAACCGTATAGGAAACAAAGTTAAAAGGAAGAGATGGATGCCTAGGAGAAGCACGACCTAGCTAGCAGATAGGAAGACAATCAGCACGGAACAAGTAGAAGAGGGGTGTAATCAAGGGATCACAATACCAAGACTCTACAAACAGCCCAACGCACCGCACCGGTGTGCGTATCAAACCCCAACGACACAACAGAGGAGCCACCACAGTCAACGAGTGCCAAAGCTAAACACGAACCTTGACTAGGAGCTCCGCCACAGGAGTTTGAGATGATTAGCAGAAGAGAGATGTCATTGCCGTTCGTCATTGAGTAAAGATGAACCAAGATGACACCAAGAGCCCGAAGCTCGCCTCAACACAACAACCACCAAGGGAGGGTCTTGAGCATGCAGAGCAACAGGGCGAAGACCACACGAAGGACAGCCGAAGAGAAACACATGAAGAACACCACCATCGGTCTCAAGCAGGCCACACCACCACCAAACGCATCACCCACAACTACAAGCAGCAACAGGAGCCATCATTTGGGTCTGCAAGACAACACCTCCAAGGAGGTAGTGTTGTCGAGACACAATACCGTCATTCGATCCGGCAAGCCCGATCTTAGGTTTTCACCCGCAGACCACAAAGCAAAGTATTGTAGGTGCTGGAGCTCCACAATGACACCTCCTGCGAGGAAACGAGCATGTAGCGGGCAGGAGGGCGGCAACATCGCTCGAGGCTCCACAGTCCAATGGCTGGCGCGGGGGGGGGGGGACGGCGGGGGGGCGCAAGGGCGGGTGGAGGCGTCGGCGGCGGAGTCGAAGGGCGAGCGGAGTCCGGGGTAGGGGGAGGCGGAGGAGGGTGAGGGGAAGGCGAAGGTGCCCATGGAGGGGAAGCTTTTGCGTGTGAGGGGAATGGAGGAAGATATAGAGTAGAGAAAAAGGTAAGCGCGGTAGGAGAAAGGAGGGAAAAAAAGAGTTCGGTGGGTGCCATTGGTTTTAGTTTTATTGTTTTTCCTGCCTTTTATAATTCGATTATCTTCTTTACTTTTGCCTTTCTTTTGACTTCTGTCTTTTTTTATAGTAGGAAAAAAATTAGGACTTGTATTTCTTGATAGGAAAAAAATCTGAGAAAAAATATATTGCGTTTCTTTCCTTTTATGAATTTGCCTTTCTTTTGACTTCAGGGAAAAAATCGGGACTTGTATTTCTTGATAGGAAAAAATATCTGAGAAAAGATATATTGCGTTTCTTTCCTTTTATAAATTAATTATGATGGGGCTGGGCAGTATGTTATGTGGTGAAGCAAAATCCGGATTGTGGGTTTGAGTTGCCTTTTCTCTATGTTTAAAAGTTATTTTCTTCCATTTGACAAAAGGTGTTCCCTATTGAGACTTTGCAACATGTGCGTTGTGCTCTGTTTTGATTGCACGAGGTCTTTGATGCCATTTTTGTGTTGAGAAACCTTGAGCGCCATTTCACCTCATATTTCGTGATTTTGTCAAATAGGGACATGTTGTCCCCCAAAGACCCAACGGAGAATATACTAAAGTCGTCACAATTTTAATAAAATATATTTTGCACAAAATAATCAAGAAAATATATGAAACACAAAATATGAAACTGTGACACAAGTTGCAGACAAAATTGTGGTGCCCGCTATTTTTCTTTTGAGGAATCACCGGGGGGAGGGGGAGGAGTTCTTCCACCTGAATATATTGCTCAAAAGCGACAAAAATCAAGGGTCATTCTGACCTAGACTTTTGCTGATTCAGTTTATAAGGAAAATCGGATAAAAAATCTGGAGTGCACTAATTAATGTTTATATATGAATTGCAAAAGCATCCATTGCCTGTATTTCAAACCGCTCTCACTCTATGGATCGATAACGATAATATGAAATAAACACATGCACATGCTAGAATTCAATAGAGTATGGGTGTCTGATAGACCGATTTTCGTCCATACGCAATTTGCAAAATTCATGATCTCATCCAAAAATAATAATGCCATTTATATCTTAATTTAATGCGTAGAACCGCCTTTTACACGTAGATGCACTATGCCTCGGCCCGTTCTCACAAACACGCTATATATCTCTCTATCTACCGCATAAGCGCACACACTTTATATGCACCGTCCACACATGCTCACAATCTCTTTCGGGGTGTCGGGAGTCTCACGCACATGCTCTCTCTGTATCTCTCTCTCTCTTTCTGACTACCATGTACCACTTTTTTCACTAATCTCAGTTGGAAAACACTATTTCTCTCACATGCATATATACACACACGCACGGTCTCTAATAGCCCTCTATACGCACATATATGTGCCTACGTGTCTCCCGCACGCACATTATCTTTAGGCCTCTCTCGCACATGTACATTGCCCCCCTCCCCCGACACACCTCTCTCTTAGTAGTTGGCAGATATGATTCCATCATATCATTCGGTAGGATATCCATGACTGTTAGGCTGGATGGTAATACGAGGCAAAGTTTTACCTTAGTTCGGACCCTTGTAGTTGAGTAAAAAGCCTACTCCTGGTACTATATATTAGTGATAGGGGTGTGTACAAAGTACACGTGAGTCGACGAACTAGCCCCCAAGCTTTTATAACATACTGGGGGCTAGGGTTACAAATCATATATATGTCGGCTTATCACCAGTGGGGATAGAGTCCCTCTGCGACTCTGGTAGCTAGCTTCGTGTTGTACGCCGAGTCCTCCACATGGGTCTTCGTATAACGCGTCTTGGTCCAACCTATGTGGCGTAGGATGGAACGACCCACGAGTCCTCATGTTGACCCATCACAACTAGAAATGATGTGCCCACCACACCACACACACAATCGGCCACTAAGAAAATAAGCATATACAATAGTACAATGTTATACATGAAAGTTAATTGCATGGTGCATCCAAAAATATTTGTTCTGCATTGTGAATGTTTATATATTCTCCTAAAATATTAGTCACGGGAAAGAGAAACGAAGGGCATATCTCTCCTTGTCTCCACCGGACACCCCCTCTTTCTACACCACTTTCACGTACGCACACAAACTATCTCTCGGCCCTCTAAAAGTATGCATGCCCATGACACATTCACGCGTGACGGTCACTGTATTTCAAGCTAAAGCACTATACGGTCACTGGACTTCAGAATATGCTCATTACGGTCACCGTATACATTCTCGTGGTGATCATACGGTATCTAGCTCACGATACGTCTCGTATTTTCTTGATGACACTGACGGACTTTGCATTTGATGTGTGCTCCGTATTTTGTTGACGACACTTACGGTCATTGTATTTGAAGCGAAAGCACGATATGGTCACTGGACTTCAGAATAAGCTCATCACGGTCACCACATACATTATGTCGTGCTAACCAACATGTGGTTGGATGGTTAGGAGGACAGTGGTTTCTCGAGCCCACCAGGGTTAAAGTCCCGGTGCTCGCATTTATCCTGGGTTAATTTCAGTATTTTCCGGCGATGTGCGTTCAGTGGGAGGAGACGTTCCACTCGACTACGAGGCACCTATGGTGACTGTAAAATCTCAAGATCATATGCTGGCTCACTCTCTCGAAGGTGCTCATAGGGGTAGGGTCTGCGTGTGTGCGCTTATAGCGGTGAGTGCTTGCGCGTATATATGAGCCCTTGCGTCTGTACCGTGTTAAAAAAATACATGTCATGATTATACGGTCACTGGCTCACCCGTACAACTCCGTATTTTGTTGATGACACAATCAATTGACCAGTCAAACGTTCCACGTGGCGCAACTAGTGTTGCACCATCGGGGCGTAACCGTGGGGCCCACCTGTCAGCCCATATATGAAAGAAAGAAATGGTAGTTTGAGTCTGTACTGTGTTAATAAAATACATTTTAGGGTGATCATACGGTCACTGGCTCACCATACAACTCCGTAATTTGTTGATGGCACGATCAATTGACCAGTCAAACGGTCCACATTCAGCAGCGGACACTACCATATGGCCCACCCGTCAGCGCATATATGAACGATAGAAATGGTAATAAATTAGTGGTCGGTGGGTACTCAAAGTCGTGAGACCTCTGGTTGGTAGTCGCAGCGGTGGGGGCGCGTTGATTGGGCGGTGGGGTGGGGATCGCCGAAGAAAAAGCTCGGCAGGGGGGGGCTAGAGGGATGGCCGGTGCGGCGGCGGACCGGCGGTGGGGAGTGGTTTCAGGGCGGGCGGCACGGGCCGGCCCGGGGGCGGCGGTTCGGCTGGTGGTGGCTGGCGGCTCAGGGGGTGGAGTTTGATGATAAACTGCAGGCCCTTGATTTCGTATCCAACGGCTGGAAAATCTAATGACCAGAGATGAAAAAGTCAGTCGACTGACGTGTAGCCTCACCCCGCACGTACACATGCACGCACGCAAGACACGCACGCATGCAGGCGTGCAACACTGACACATACACATAACGAACACACGCACGCATGCAGGCGTGCAACACTGACACGTACACATGCACTCACGAACACACGCACGTACACACATGCATGCAACACTGAAACGTACCCTTGCACGCACGCAACACTCGCACGCCTGCATGCACACAGCACACGACGCAAGACACATGCTCAACCTATACGTGCATGCACCCTTTGTTAAGGACATGGATTGTTACGGGTATTAATCAATCTTATCTGTGATAAGCAGAACATTGATGTTTGCAGCGGTCTTTATGAATCACAACGTATCGAACGGGCTATCAACATAGTAGGCTTATCTACATGAAAAGGATGACATCACACTCAATGAACAATCATCGGTTTATGAAATGCCCGCTTCTGACCGCCCTGGCCCACCAAAGGTTCCTCTGATGTGTGCTGCCTGCGTTGGGTCACTGACATGCAGGCCATGTACCCAAAGAGCCCACACGTCAGTGGAAGAACGGCGTGGTGTCCTACGTCAGAGTCGAGGGCGCCACTCGCTGCACGCCCGGCTGAACACGCCTCCTTGCCGCATTCAACGCTCCATGAAACCCGCCCGTGTGGAAGCCGAGAAACCCACTCTGGACACACGTCCGTTCATGACCGGCCGGCATTAAACGCAACGCCGGCCGAGCTCCTCCCGTCCGCCGTCTATTTAATCTCCTATTTAAACGAGGCCAAACGCCGGCCAAGAATCGCACACCTCCGCCGCTCCCCTATCTCCTCCTTCACCATTTTGTCCACTCTTACAATGGCTTACGAAGAGTAGTTATTCCGCACAAGCATTGTCTAGGTTGTATCTCTCACACACACCACAGTAGGTGGGGGAACGTTCGAAGAGAAGAGGTGCACGCACGGCGCACGTACTCCGTCTCTTTCCCAACCACACCCGCGCGGGTACAACGATGAAGCTCATTTCTGATGAAAAGGCAACCCACGTGGTATTTTTGAACACGCGTGTACTGGTTTGTCCCTTGTGGAGGGAGGATCATCTACCACGGTGGAACAAAAATTGCGACTTGACGCGTTATGTTAAAAAAGAGGCAAACATGTGGGGCCTACCTAGAGGCAAGCTCCTATACACTGGAGTAACTTTTGATGTGTCCCGTCAACTCGTAGAACGAGGAGAAGCTTGCTTAGTATGCCGTCTTCCCTGCCCACCGGCATGGTGGCTCGCAGGATGAGGTGAATCTTGCTTAATAGTAGTAGTACTGTACGCCTTATGCCCTCTCCCTCGCCCACGCGCGCGGTGGCTCGCAGGACGAGGGGAAAATTTTACTACTCTCTCCGTTTACTCCTCGTCCCTACTACCTTGGTTAGAGAGATTATCATATTGTTTGGAATATATATGTCCTTTAGTACTCCCTCCATTTACTTATACAAGGCCACTATAATAAATACATTTTGCATCTATATAAGGCCACAAATAGTAATCGAGACAAAAGTTACTAACTCTCTCTGAGGGAGTCCTGGATTAGGGGGTGTCCGGATGGCCGGACTATACCTTCAGCGGACTCCTGGACTATGAAGGTACAAGATTGAAGACTTCGTCCCGTGTCCGGAAGGGACTTTCCTTGGCGTGGAAGGCAAGCTTGGCGATACGGATATGTAGATCTCCTACCATTGTAACCGACTTTGTGTAACCCTAACCCTCTCCGGTGTCTATATAAACCGGAGGGTTTTAGTCCGTAGGACAACATACAACACAATCATACCATAGGCTAGCTTCTAGGGTTTAGCCTCTCTGATCTCGTGGTAGATCTACTCTTGTACTACCCATATCATCAATATTAATCAAGCAGGACGTAGGGTTTTACCTCCATCAAGAGGGCCCGAACCTGGGTAAAACTTCGTGTCCCTTGCCTCCTGTTACCATCCGGCCTAGACGCACAGTTCGGGACCCCCTACCCGAGATCCGCCGGTTTTGACACCGACATTGGTGCTTTCATTGAGAGTTCCTCTGTGTCGTCGCCATCAGGAAGGATGCCTCGCCCCGTCTTTAAAGACGGCACCATTGCTAAGGGAGCTTTGGCTGTCGGCCAAACCCTCCGGCTAGGTGGTTTTCTTATGACCGCCTGTTCGGCTTCTACGCCGACGATGACCTCTCGAGCCATCGAAAACAATCTTCATGTCAGCTCGGAACTCGCCGAGCAGTTAGATCCAATGGAGCTCTCCTCCATAAACGAGCTCTTGGATCGCATCGCCGCCCTGGGAGTCGCTACGGATTACGACCAGATTGGGCCTAAACCCGATCTGAGAGAGATTAACTCTCCCCAAGTCACCCATCACGTTGCCGTGGTAGAGGGACAGTGCGGCGACCCTTCATCTATCTTAAGGACTAGCTACGTCCGGATTCCCGATCCCTCCAAGCCGGATACCCGCGGAGGGGAGGATATCACTCAAGACCTGAACTTAGAGTCAGGCGACGGGCTGGATTCATTGGACAACATCCAGGAATCCAAATTTTCGAGTTCGGAAACTCCTCGGCCTCTGAGCCTCAGATTGGGTGAGGCTTCGGATTTAATTCCACCCACCCACCCGAACACAAGCGATCTATCCCAAATCAGGCAAGAGCCCGAAGAAACAGTACATCATTACTGGGCCAGATTCCTCCTGGTTAGGAACAGGATAAGGGACTGCCGCGAGGAAGACGCAATCTCAATCTTCTGCAATAATTGCACGGACAAGGGAATCCTCAACGCCATAAGTCGCCGTGATATTACACGCTTCGCTGACTTGGTCCATGTACGAAAGTACTGTGCGATGGAAAGCGCCTGGAAAACCGAAATAAAATTTTGGGACATCCGGCCCTGAATACAAACCCAGTCCGAAATAAAAGGGTGCATCCAATAGACACCCGGGTCAAACACCAAAAAGCAAAAACCCTCTACAGGGCATGGAACCATACTGGAAGGATGGCTCAATGGACCCTGTAAAATTCACAGTACAGAGGACGCCACACCAACTCACAGCCTTAGAGCATGTTGGATACTCCGGCAGGTGGCCAAAATTGGCGAAGATCTCCTAATTCCGGAGGCCACAGAAAGCCACCCCAGAGACACCAATACGGTATTAACAGTCTTCGAGACTTTTCGCATCAAATAATATGCGAAAAAGGACACTCCGCAGCCTTGCCGAAGTCTACCAAGTAGCAACAATAAACCCATGGAGTGACACGGCTATTACCTTTAACGCCAGTGATGAACCTAAATTCCGAACAGCCCGAGCACCAGCCGCATTGGTCCTCAGTCCAATAGTGGACGGCTTTCGTCTTACCAAGGTACTCATGGACGGCGGCAGCGGATTGAACCTCATTTATGAGGAAACCCTTCAAAAAATGGAAATAGACTGGAACCGCATTGAGCGAAGCAGCACAACCTTTAGAGGAATAATCCCCAGTCGGGAAGCGCGCTGTACAGGAAAAATCACACTAGATGTGGTGTTCGGCACGCCGGATAATTACAGGTCCGAAGAGGTCACGTTCCAGTGGCTCCGTTCAGCGGTTATCACGCTCTGCTAGGGCGGGAAGCGTTTACAATCTTCCAAGCAATACCCCATTACGGGTACATGAAGCTCAAGATGCCCGGGCCTAACGGGATCATCACTCTCGCTAGTGATCCGGACATAGCACTCCGCGCCGAAAACAAGACAGCCGCACTGGCCCTCGAGGCACTATCCGAAGCCCTAGCGGCTGAGGAACTGACTGCGCTGCGCTCCACGGTGAATAGGGACGATGTGGTACTCGACAAAAGATCCAAGTCCACCTCCTTTAAACCGGCGGACGAAATAGTCAAATTCCAGGTCCATCCAACGGACCCCAATAAAACAGCTTCCATCGGGGCACAGTTAAACCCTGATGTAGACGCCGCACTGCGAGAGTTCCTACGAGAGAACTGGGACATTTTCGCCTGGCACCCTTCAGACATGCCAGGAATCCCACGCAGGCTGGCCGAGCACAGCTTAAATATCCTAAAAGGATTCAAACCTGTCAAACAAGCTCTTCGGCGTTTTTCCGAACCTAAGAGACAGGCCATGGGAGAGGAGCTAGCAAAGCTATTGGAGGCCGGATTCATCAGAGATATAAAACATCCGGACTGGCTAGCAAACCTGGTGATGGTACCAAAGAAGGACAAATCCTGGCGCCTGTGCTTGATTTTAAAGACCTTAACAAGGCTTGCCCAAAGGATCCCTTCCCCCTCCCCCGCATCGATCAAATTATCGACGCTACCGCAGGACACGATTCGTTGTGTTTCCTCGACGCATATTCCGGCTACCATCAAATCAAGATGGCAGAATCAGACCAAGCCGCAACGACATTTATTACACCATACGGCCCATTCCGCTTCAACACAATGCCCTTCGGCTCAAAAACGCCGGCGCAACATATCAGCGCATGATTCAGACATGTCTGGCAAACCAGATCGGCAAAACAGTGGAGGCATATGTAGATGATGTGGTCGTCAAAACAAGACATGTCGAATCTCTAGTAGACGACTTGAGGCTCACATTTGATAACCTCCGAACATACGACATCAAGCTCAACCCGGAAAAATGCGTTTTCGGCGTTCCAGCCGGAAAGCTCTTGGGCTTCATTGTATCCGGTAGAGGAATTGAAGCAAATCCAGCCAAGATCCGAGCTCTGTCACAATTGGATATCCCAAAGGACCTCAAACAAATACAAAAGTTAACCGGATGTGTGGCGGCTCTAAGCCGCTTTATCTCCCGCTTGGGAGAAAAGGCCCTACCCCTTTACCGCCTCCTTCGGCGCACCGAACACTTCGAATGGACGGATGCAGCCACGGCCGGACTCGACGAAATAAAAGCCATATTGGCAACAAACCCAGTCCTGGCCGCGCCAAACATTGGCGAACCAATGCTATTGTACATTGCAGCAACACATCAGGTTGTAAGCGCAGTGCTCGTTCGAACGAGAAGCGGACGGACACAAATTCCCCCTTCAAAAGCCGGTCTATTATGTGTCCACTGTCCTCACTCCCTGCAAATCACGGTACCCGCATTATCAAAAGATTGCGTACGCGGTATTCATGGCATCCCGGAAGCTACGACACTACTTTCAAGAGTGTTCAATAACAGTAGCCTCGGAAGTACCACTTAACGATATTATAAACAACCGTGACGCAATGGGCCGGATTGCAAAATGGGCCATTGAGCTCCTCCCGTTCGACATAACTTATAAGCCACGGCGAGCCATCAAGTCGCAAGTTTTGGCCGACTTCGTCGCAGAATGGACGGAGGCCGAACTCCCTAAAGAGTACGGACATATTCAAATTGGATCATGCATTTCGACGGCTCCAAGATGTTGGCCGGACTAGGGGCTGGCGTCGTTTTGACGTCCCCCACAGGAGACACAGTTCAATACGTACTCCAGATTATGTACACAGACTCCAACAATGCAGCCGAATATGAGGCCCTTTTACATGGTCTCCGGATGGCAGTATCCATGGGCATTCAACGCCTAGAGGTGCGCGGGGACTCGAACCTCGCAATATCCCAAATAAATGGAGATTTGATGCCAAGGATCCAAAAATGGCAGCTTACCGCAACGCCGTCCTAAAAATGTCAGCTCGGTTCGAAGGGCTTGAATTTCACCATATAGCCCGGGAAAATAATCAGGCGGCAGATGTCCTGGCACGCATCGGCGCAAAACGCGATGTAGTCCCCCCCAACATCTTCTTGGAAAGGCTGTTCAAGCCATCCGTAGTATGGGAAGGGGAGCCGAACAATAACAGCCCGGACCCAACCGCACTGCCCGACACCGAACATTCTGACACAATCGGAGGCTCTGCCAATGAAATAACACCTTCAGCCCACGTAATAATGGCCGTCATCGCCCCGTGGACAGAACCATTCCTCGCCTACCTTACTAGGCAGGAACTCCCCGAGGACCAAAATGAGGCACGCTGCATAGTGCGGCGATCCAAAGCCTACAAAGTCCACGAGGGAGAGCTTTATAAGAAAAGCACTACCGGAGTCCTTCAAAGGTGCATCTCCGAAGAGGAAGGGCGGAACCTCCTGGCTGAAATTCATGCCGGACTCGGCGGTCATCACGCTGCAGCTCGGTCCCTTGTAAGCAAGGCCTTCCGTACAGGCTTTTATTGGCCGACGGCCGGGCAGACGCCCAGGACTTAGTCCAACGATGCGTCGGTTGCCAGCTCTTTGCAAACCAAAGCCATATGCCACCCACCGCCCTCCAAACTATCCCCATCACTTGGCCCTTCGCGGTCTGGGGGCTTGACATGGTTGGACCCCTTAAAGGCGGAACCCACAAGCAAAAATACTTACTGGTCATGGTGGATAAGTTCACCAAATGGATAGAAGCCAAGCCTGTTAAGACGGCCGAATCCGGACCAGTGATAGACTTTATATCCGGGGTTGTACACCGTTACGGCGTCCCCCACAGCATCATCACTGATAACGGCACGAACTTTACGGCCGACGAGGTAAAACTCTGGTGCAAAAACATGGGCATCAAGCTCGATTATGCTTCCGTCTATCACCCACAAACTAACGGCCAGGTCGAACGTGCAAATGGTCTTATCATGAGCGGCATCAAACCCAGATTAGTGCGGTCCCTCAAGGAATCTAACACGCACTGGGTAGAGGAGCTCGACTCCGTACTCTGGGGGCTGCGGACCACGCCGAATCGCACCACCGGATACACACCATTCTTTATGGTGTACGGCGCAGAGGCAGTTTTGCCTTGCGACATAATTCATGACTCACCTCGAGTGCGCATGTACGAAGAAAGAGAAGCCGAGCTCGATCGGCAGGACAGTTTGGACGCATTGGAGGAGGAGCGTGACGTGGCAAAAGCCCGTTCCGCATTCTATCAACAGCAGGCTCGAAGATACCAAAGCAGAGAAGTACGGGCCAAAAATTACAACGTTGGCGAATTAGTTCTACCTGCGGACAAGAAAAAGGACAAACTCAAGCCCAAGTGGGAAGGTCCCTTCATAATTGACCAAGTCCTGACTGGTGGAGCGTACCGCCTGCGAGATGCATCGGATAACCGACTCGAGCCGAACCCATGGAACGCAGCCCGTCTCCGAAGATTCTATGCCTAGCGCCGGACTCTGTGTTCGTCTCCTTCCTCTGTCCATTTTTTATATACTGTCTGTCTTACATTTCTCTCCTTCTCCCCTTCCTTTCTCTTATAGCCTTTAAAGGCTCATCAAATGACGTGCTATTCGCACTCATTAAACCTGGGGGCTTCTTTTAACAGAAGCTTATTTATACGGGCTTCATGCCCAACACATGTGTTACACTTCCGCATGTACCTTTATTTCACCATTATATGCATCGATATGACTTAAGTTTTGGCCAAGCTGGGTTGCCTGGCTCCTGTGCTTACCCCTACGTTCCCGATTGTTCGGCTAGGTGGTAAAGGGAGCACCTCTGCGATTGTTACTGCCGGGTCAGCCGGATGTGTACCTCAGACTGGGTGAAGCCGAAAGCTAGCGTTCTTAAGGGAATATTCGGTCGGTGACTAAAAGATGATCTTTTTACTTTTTATCTATACGCCCCCAGATGTTTTTCCTACGTTTCTTTTCGCAGCATGGACATGCACTTTAGGGCATGCCTCCCAGGGAAAGGAACCCCTAACGGAACTATTCTCCCTGGAAGATGTTTCTTACTAACCATGTAATATAACATAACTAGTCGGCACTTGTCTGTTCACGCACTAATGACCCCTACGCCTGGTCTCCATGCATTCCCCGGTTCTTATATAACCGCATGGGAATTCGGACACACTCCGGACCGTCAGGTCCCGAGGCTGAAGCGAAAAGGTCGGCCATGACAAACGATCTACAATCCGGCTAGAAGGCATTATAAATGTCAATTAAATTACATAGTCATTTCTGACTGATTGTATTCCTCTTCAATACCATCTAACAGGCTGTCTAATTTACAGTCCTGCTGGGAATACTTTGCGGCCAATTCTACTTGGCCGTATACTAAGCTTACAGGGATCTCCTTCCCATCGGGCCCCACAGGACCGACCTCGGCCATGTGGTTGGGGTCAGCCTTTGTGTACCGCGTCTTCACCATGGCCCAGGCCTCCCTAGCGCCTTGACGGCAGGCCGATATCTTCCACAATCGGAAGCGCCGCCGTGCTCCCTTTAGCTTCTCCGCAAGCTCTCCAAGACCTTCGGGCATGGAGATGGATGGCCACAAGGCCTGGGCGACGCCTTGCATCGCCTGCCGAACTCGCTCGAGCAGTTGCGAGAGCTCGGGAAGAAGGTCACCCGTAGAACCGGGCATCTCCTCTGCAGGACGACCTGTTAGCACACCTACAGACATTACTCTGTTAGTCGACTTCCCCGCCGAACTTTTTTTCTCCAAAGGTTCGTTCAAGCACTTACTAAATATGCCGCGCCGAAGCCGCTGATTCTCCTTAACGGAGTCTGACAGCTGGGCACGAACATCTTTCAGCTCGACGCCCAGCTTGGTGTTGGCATCTTGGAGATCGTTCTTCTCCCGCCTCACCTTTGTCAGCACCTTCTCACCAGCCTTCAGCTGGCGTAGGAGGTGTTGCCTTTCCGGATTCAATCCGGCGCCATCTGCAATTTCATTTGTCAGATTCGCACCCATGCCGTGCTTCGCAAAATACTTATCTTTCGAAGTGTATATTACCAGAGGGGGTCTCCTTGGGCTCCCCTGCCGCGGCTAGTGCAGGCCTCAAGTTGGGCTTTGCACTCTTCCAGCTCCTTGGACAGTAGGGAATTCTTTTCTGTAAGAACCTGCATAACAAATGATCCTTAAATCAGTTATTCTAACTGTTTCAAGTCTCGGGGGCTACTGGTATATATATATAATTACCAAAATTTTCTTACCCGTATGTCTTTTACATATTGCTCGTGGCTCTGGCTAGACCATTTTGAGCGGCACGGAGGTACGCATCTCCCGAATTAAAGGCATCTAATGCCTCTTGGGAGAAACAAGCGTCGCGAAGAATTGTCCGGCGACGCCTGTGGTTCATGGCACTCTCCACCTCAGAGTTGGTGGCAGACAACCTGTCCACATCCTCCGTCGAGGAGCGTCCGGTGCGCGCCTTGTGTTCGCCTCCGCCTCCGGACCAGGCTTTGGAGCCTGGCTGGTGGAGGCGCGATTGGCAGCCTCTCCGGATATAGTCCGGCGAGGTCTCTTTGTCCTGAAGAGAGCATGAGTGTTAATATGCCTTGAAGGTATAACACCTGGGATAAGGGGGCGCCATACCTTTGCGCTGACTCGGATCCGGACTGCACCTCTTTTCTGCCCACGGGGCCCTGCGGCCCCTCGTTGGCTTGTCGCCGCAGGTTCGGCCTCCCGTCTCAAAAACCTCCCCTGCAAAGCTCGGTTGTAATCAGGAAACTGAAAACACGAGAGGGCGGACCCCTATTCGGGGTACTGGGACTTCGATCTCAGTTACCTGGGAGGCCGGGATTAGCCCTGGGTAATCGGCCGTAATGGCCACCAAGGCGTTGTCCTTGCTCAATTGATGGAACACTCCATCAATCAGCTCCACAGATAAGTCCGATCCTCTTGAGAGGCCGGGTCGAGGGACCGTCCTGGGTCCTTGGGTTGTGGAGGAGGGCTGTTTATTTCTTTAACAGCCTGGCGCAGTTCCTGCGTTGAAGTCGCTAGACTGAATATTTAACGATGGGGATATAAAACGGATGGGCAAGACGGACCACTTACCCAGCTTGGAGGATTGTACATAGAAAATCCACCCTTGGTCGACGCGGAGAAATCCTCCTCTTCTCCCTTGTACAAAGCGGACAAGGTCTTTGTTAGAGCCGCAGCCGAATCCGGCCCCTTACGACCGTAGCGGGTGGCGTCATCCTCCCCGTTGAAGTCCCACATGGGGTGGCCTCTATACTGTAGCGGCTGCACCCCTCGCATGATGCATGCGGCCATGACCCCGATCATGGTCAGTCCGGAATGAGCTAACAATCTTATCCGGCCCATCAGGTAATAATGTCCTTGTCACTTTCCCTCTGAGGGCTCCGTGGACGCCAACTTAGGCGCTTCTTTAGTGGAGCACTGTCGAACTCAGGGAGGCCGATCCGGACAGGATCCGGCAGCGGGACGTCCTCTATGTAAAACCATTCCGAAGGCCAGTCCTCGGACGCCTTCTTTGGGGTTCCGGATAGATATCCGGTCCCGGCGATGCGCCACACTTCGGCTCCGCCCACTTGATATATTGACCCCTTCTTAGAACGGGGCACGAGACAGAATAGCTCTTTCCACAGCCCGAAATGAGCCTCAACACCCAAACAGCTCGCAGAGGGCTACGAAGCCCGCGATATGCAATACGGAGGCATGCGTAAGATTGTGTAGCTGGAGGCCATAGAACTCCAGGAGCCCCCAGATAAACGGATGGATTGGAAATCCGAGCCCTCTTATTAAATAAGGGACAAGGCATACCCGCTCTCCTTTGGAGGGATTAGGGGCACTCTCCGCTTGCTCTCCGCCATTATAGATGGCAAGACCGGCTCGAACCGGGACCATATAGGCCGGGGGGAGAAATCCCTTGGTCTGGAGCGTCACTAGCTCGCTATGCGGGATGTAGCATCTCTCCCAATATCCAGGCTTAGGGCTGGAAGGGCGAAGGGAGGAGTTGCGACGGCTGGCCATGGTGGAATGGACCTTTGTCGGATGCGCTCTGATGAACACTCGCGAAGGGGAGAAGGTGTGGTATGGATCTAAATCCTCGTCCCCTTAAATGGGCGGCTCATTTACGCAGCTAGGGGTGTGGATGTAAAAAACTCAGACTTTTCATATTCGTTTGACACGTGGGAGATGGCCATTATTGGGCAGAAGCCGAGGAGCGCAACATTTACAAGAAACCGGACTTTATTCGACAGGTACACGGAATTTGAAGGAGAAACCCGCCTTGCAATGCCGAAGACAATCTGCGCACGCCGGACTCATCGTCATTGAAGCCTGGTTCGGGGGCTACTGAGGGAGTCCTGGATTAGGGGGTGTCCGGATGCGGACTATACCTTCAGCCGGACTCCCTGGATTATGAAGATACAAGATTGAAGACTTCGTCCCGTGTCCGGAAGGGACTTTCCTTGGCGTGGAAGGCAAGCTTGGAGATACTGATATATAGATCTCCTACCATTGTAACCGACTTGGTGTAACCCTAACCCTCTCCGCTGTCTACATAAACCGGAGGGTTTTAGTCCGTAGGACAACATACAGAACAACAATCATACCATAGGCTAGCTTCTAGGGTTTAGCCTCTCCAATCTCGTAGTAGATCTACTCTTGTACTACCCATATCATCAATATTAATCATACAGGACATAGGGTTTTACCTCCATCAAGAGGGCCTGAACCTGGGTAAAACTTCATGTCCCTTGCCTCCTGTTACCATCCGGCCTAGACGCATAGTTCGGGACCCCTACCCGAGATCCACTGGTTTTGACACCGACACCCTCCTTTCCAGTTTATGGCTCAATTTCAAAATCTCTCCAACCAAGTAGACGGTGAGTGGTCGAATTAATTTTCGTACTCCTAGTTTGCACAAGTAATTAGTATGCTCGTTTTTCTCAAGAAGTTATGTTTACCGAGGCATTAATTAGAATGAATGCATGAATGACCACTAAATTTCCATGAACTTCTACATGCATTGGTGAGTTTTCTCTTGACACTGCTTGCATCGGGTGATCTAACGCACCTCGAAATCCAACATGTGATGGTACTACTACTAGTAGTAGAATTGAGACTTATAAAACGGAAAAAAGAATGTTTTTTAGATGAGCCCTATAAACCCTAGTGGGTACGTACTCCGTAAAATCAGATTTTCCCAAAACTAAGTCGCTCAACCTTTATTTGCTTGTTTCCCTTCCTGCCTCCTTGCCTCGAACAGACTATGCCAAACTCCCCTGCCTGCCGCGGGAAAAGACCCGCCCTCGCCTTTTTTTAGTCCGGGTTTGTATCGATGGATCGCGCGAAGCAGCAAAAACCCAAGCCGTGTCTTGTACTCCTCCGTCGACGCTCGCTTTCATGAATTATGTACTTCCTGTCGCCGACATGTGGGACATATAGCAACCGGGTCGACGTGTCAAGCACCAAATAACAGTGCAGAACAGCAGGGGGGACGCACCCCAGTCGTACCGCCCTAGTAGTAGTAATGAGCAATGAGACGTCAAATCACAATGCCGCACCTTCCCAGACGGACGAAGCAACCATTATTTCACACTTCGGTTCGCCATCATCTCAAACCACGTAGTATTGCTTCTGCCTCAAGAGGGACACGCGCATCGCCTTGGTACATCATGACACGTGGGACCGCATGACAGGCCATGCTCCCCCGCCGATCGCTCGGTAAAATCACCTCATTTTTACTACTATACTTCCTCCGTATCGGTTTACATGGCATGCACGTCGTTCTAGGTTGAGAATTTAACTGGCTATATATGTGATGAACAGTATATGTTTAGAAACTACATCCGCTTAATAATCCAATGATATACTTTTTGTGACATAGTAACTCAGATTTAGTTAGTCAAATGGATGACCTAGAACTACGTGCACGCCCTATAAACCGAGACGTCTAAAAAAACGAGACGGAGAGGGTAGTTCAGTACGTATCTTTTTAGATCAATATAGTCGGGATTCACCAAGGAGCAAAACCAAGTGGTAGGCTGCACCTGTCGTGTTGGCGTAGCAACTCAAGCAGGGTCAGTCCGCACACGAAATGGCGACACACTTAACAGGACCCCTTTGG
>NC_053028.1:164091115-164220966 GCF_003073215.2 Triticum urartu
AGAAAGAAGATGTTGGACCGAGTCGTGGCCATAGCCGGCAAGCAGTCGGCCGTGTCCCCCGATCCCAAGGAGCATGATGCTCAAGGGTCTTTCCAGCCGGCCAACGAGACGAAGAAGATACCCCTTGATCCCGAGCACCCCGAGAGGTTTGCCGTCATCGGGGCAAACCTAAACAGCAAATAGGAAGGCGAGCTCGCCGATTTCCTCCGTGAGAATCGGGACATCTTTGCATGGTCCCCCAAGGACATGCCGGTGTTCCGAAGGAATTCGCCGAGCACAAACTACACGTCCGAGAAGACGCAAAGCCAGTCAAACAACCCCTTCGCCGACTGTCGGAGGAGAAACGCAGGATTGTGGGAGAGGAGATAGCCCGGCTTCTGGCAGCCGGCTTCATTATGGAAGTCTTCTTTCCAGAGTGGCTTGCCAACCCGGTCCTCGTGTGCTAAAGAAGAACAACAAGTGGCGCATGTGTATAGACTACACAAGCCTCAACAAGGCCTGCCCTAAAGATCCCTTTGCCCTGCCGAGGATTGACCAAGTGATAGACTCCACGGCCGGATGCGAGCTGTTGAGTTTCTTGGATGCTTACTCAGGATATCACCAGATAAAGCTAGATCCGGACGACCGCCTGAAGACCGCCTTCATCACGCCATTTGGAGCCTTCTGCTACCTGACTATGACATTCGGCTTAAGAAAATGCCGGTGCCACTTTTCAGCGTTGCATGCAGAAGTGCCTCCTCAAGCAACTCGGCAGAAACGCTCACGTCTACATGGACGACATTGTGGTGAAGACGGAGAAGCGCGGCACCTTGCTGGAGACCTCAAAGAACGTTTGAGAACCTACGCCGGTTCCAAATCAAGCTCAACCCCGAGAAATGCGTGTTCGGAGTGCCAGCCGGCCAGCTCCTAGGCTTCCTGGTCTCCGAACGCGGCATCGAATGCAACCCGGTGAAGATCAAGGCCATCGAGAGAATGGCGATCCCCACCAAGCTTCGAGACATCCAAAAGTTCACCGGATGCTTGGCCTCCTTGAACCGCTTCATCAGCCGGCTCGGAGAGAAAGCTCTCCCCCTCTACCGCCTCATGAAGAAGAGCACTCACTTCGAGTGGAACGACCAGGCCGACCAAGCTTTTCACGAGCTGAAGAAGATGCTGGCCACGCCGCCGTCCTAGCGGCGCCGACTGAGAAAGAGCCCATGCTCCTTTACATTGCCGCAACCAGCCGGGTGGTCAGCACCGTCATCGTAGTCCAACGCCCAGAAGAAGGCCAGCGCAGCCGGTCCAAAGGCCAGTGTATTATTTGAGCGAGGTGCTGTCCGCTTCAAAGCAGAACTACCCGCACTACCAGAAGATGTGTTACGGCGTGTACTTCACGGCCAAGAAGCTGAAGCCCTACTTTCAAGAGCATCCCATCATGGGCGTATGCACGCCCCGCTGGCCGAGATCATAGGCAGCGGGACGCATCCGGCCGGTGCGGAAATGGGCCATCGAGCTGGCCCCTTACACGAATCTTCTACCAGCCTCGCACCGCCATCAAGTCCCAAGCACTGGCCGACTTCCTCGTCGACTGGGCCGAGACCTAGTACCTGCTGCCGGCTCCCGACTCCACCCATTGGCGCATGCACTATGATGGGTCCAAGATGCGCACCGGCTTGGGAGCCGGCGTCGTCCTTACCTCTCCCAAAGGCGACAAGCTCAGATACACGCTGCAGATTCGACTTTGCCGCCTCCAACAATGGTAGCCGAGTACGAGGCTTCTCATACACGGGCTCCGGCTTGCCAAGGAACTCGGCATCCGCCGGATCCTATGTTATGGCGACTCAGACTTGGTGGTTCAGCAATCATCCGGCGACTGGGACGCCAAGGACGCAAATATGGCAAGCTACCGCTTCCTGGTTCAACAACTCAGTGGATACTTTGAAGGATGCGAGTTCCTCCACGTACCGCGAGCCGACAACGAGCCAGCCGATGCCCTGGCTCGAATAGGCTCCACTCGGCAAGCAATACCAACGCCTCCTCAAGCCGTCCATCAAGCGTCTCCAGAGTCCGATTCATCTTCGTGCCGCCTGACCCCGACGCGGCCGGGTCTGGCTCGAAGAACCAAGCAGGCGACCCGGGGACTTCAGTAGTCGGCCCAGGGACTTGCACCGGCTACGGGGACTGCCACACCCGGCTCGGGGACTGCAATAGCCGGCCCGGGGACTGCACCAACACAACAGCCGGCGGCCGACTCCAGCATTTCACCACCCAGCCCGCCCACCCTGGTGGCAGTAGCCACATTGGCAGTAGGAGAAGTCGCGGCTCCGTCATGGGCTCAGTCCATCCTCAACTTCCTAGTAAACCAAGATCTGCCGGCTGACGAAAGAGAGGCAAGACAAGTCCAACGCCGAGCCGGAGCATACACAATCGTCAACAGAGAGCTCGTCAAGCGCAGTGTCACTGGAGTCCTCCAGCGATGCGTCGAGCAAGAGAAGGGCATTGCAATCCTCAGAGACATCCACCAAGGAGAATGCGGCCACCATGCGGCCTCAAGATCACTCGTCGCCAAAGCTTCCGCCATGGTTTCTTTTGGCCGACTGCTTTGGATGACGCCAAGGAATTAGTTAAATATTGCAAAGGGTGCCAACTCTTCAGCTCCAAGCAACACATGCCGGCTTCGGCACTCAAGACCATTCCCCTCACCTGGCCCTTCGCCGTTTGGGGACTGGACATGGTGGGCCCATTCAAGACGGCGCGCGGCGGCATGACGCATTTGCTCGTCGCCGTGGACAAATTCACCAAGTGGATTGAGGCAAAGCCGATCAAGAAGCTGAATGGGCCGACTGCTGTGACATTCATCGCAGACATAACAACTCGGTACGGCGTGCCACACAGCATCATCACCGACAATGGCACGAATTTTGCCAAAGGAGCCTTGGCACGTTTCTGCGCAGCCCAAGGTATCCGGCTGGACTTAGCGTCCGTCGCCCACCCGCAGTCAAACGGCCAGGTCGAGCGAGCCAACGGCCTCATCCTCTCCGGCATCAAGCCCCGACTGGTCGTACCTCTGGAGCGTTCAGCCGGCTGTTGGCTCGATGAGCTGCCGGCTGTCCTCTGGAGTCTGCGCACTACACCAAACAAGTCAACCGGCTTCACCCCTTTCTTCCTTGTGTATGGTGCCGAGGCGGTCATCCCAACTGACATCGAGTTCGACTCGCCTCGAGTAACCATGTACACGGAAGCGGAGGCCAAGGAAGCACGAGAAGACGGCGTCGACCTGCTGGAAGAAAGGCCGGCTGTTAGCCCTCAGCCGGTCTGCCATCTACCAGCAGGGTTTGCGCCGCTACCACAGTCGAAGGTCAGGCCAAGATCTTTCCAAGAGGGCGATCTTGTGCTCCGGCTGATCCAGCGAACAGCCGGCCAGCACAAGCTCTCGGCCCCTTGGGAGGGCCCCTTCGTCATCAGCAGAGCTTAGGCAACGACTCCTACTACCTGATCGACGCGCAGAAGCCGAAGGCACGAAAGAGAGACGACTCCGGCAAGGAGTCGGAACGACCATGGAACGCCAACCTCCTTCGAAGATTTTACAGTTGAAATGCAGTATGTATCACGCTAACTTTTGTACTAATACGAGACAATAGGCCCCCGAGGAGGGCTCGGGGACTGCCATCTTTTATCTATGAATGAAAAGTATCATGCTTATGACCTTGTCATTTCATTTACTTGTTCCGTCCGGCACCGGGTTCGACTAGTCGGCCCGGGGACTGGCCGACTGGAGTTATATTAGAAGTCCTACCCGCGGTCAGACAAGTAGTGTGCCGACACCCAGGCTTAGCTCTTGCCAAAGTCGCAGTTCGAAGAACCGGCTGTCCGGCTGGCAAGAGTCAAAAGCAGGAAAGGATGCCCACACGAAAAATGGCCAGGGACCAACGGACTAATATAACGAAAGCCGGTTTGCCGCCTACCACCGACCGACTACCAAGTAGCCGGCCGGCCGGTTTCCATTCACTTCACTTCAATCCAAGAAAGCTCGAGTACTTGCCTCCCCAAAGAGGGAAGGCGGCAAAGGAAAAAGCCTAAGGATAAAAAGCATACGCGAATGGAAACCAAACATGCACATAATAATATTTACATAAAAGACCTCCAAGAGGCCAGCATTCAACATAGTTTGGATACACCCCCAGTGGGTGGAACTGCGAAAGCTTAATAAAGATTGTTCAAAAGGCAACAAGCAGGAAAAATAAGGACGGCAGGTCAAGCTGGCGGAGCGACCGACGAGCCGGGCTGGTCGGCGGAGACGGTTGTGCCGGCTGAAGGAGTGGCCGGCTGGCGAACCTCGGCTTGATCACCGCCTCCCGCAGAGGGCGCGCTTCCACGCGCCTCGTTGCTGGAGGCACGGTCAGCCTGAGGCCGGCCGGTTGTTCCACTAGCCGGCTCGACGTCTTCACCGTCCTCTTCTTCGTCATCCTCGCCCTCGTCGCTGGAGGCGATCTCCTCTGCCGAGTCCTCGCCCACCGCCGGGTTCAGCCCGAACCACTCCTCCGGCTGGGCAACGCCGTCATCATTGATTTCAGGTGCAAAAACGCTGATGTCGGTGCACTCGGCGATCGTCGAAGCACGCTGGGCGATAGCCGGCCGCACCTCCTCCAGCTCCGCGTCGGCCTCCAGCCGCCAAGTGCGCAGCTGGTCCAGGTTCAGCCCTGGGTACCAAGCTCGAACGAACTCCAACGCCCGCCCGGCTCCAAGACGGGCCGCCGACGCCTTCCAAGCTTCAAAGCGACCACTGCGACCTCCAGCCAGTCGACAGTCCGGCTAGGGGTGCGGGGGATTGTCTCGCCGGGCCAGAGGGCGGCCAGCACCTACGCCCCGGCACATTGAAGCCGACGAAGCATCCGGTGAGCCGGCTGCAGCCGTGCTTGAACAGCCAAAAGCTGCTCCTCCAGCGTCCGATTTGCGTCCGGCGCGATATCGACCCCCGCCTGACGGCGCGCCTCGCGATGGGCCTTGACGGTTTGGGCGGTGAAGGCGGAATAGTCGGGAAAGTAGTCTGCACAAGAAAACAGTCAGCAGCACAAGTCAGGCCAAAACCCAGGCGGCAAGGGGCAGGAGAGGGGCAAGGAAGGTGGCTTACCATCGATCAAGTCCTCGATGCGGCCGAAGCCTTCATCCAGCGCTTGCCGGGTCTCAGCCCAGCTCGCCCTCGGTCTCAAACTCTGCCTTCAGGGCGGCCTCGCTATCCTGCGCTTTCTGCAAGGCCGCCTTGTGGCTCTCCTCCTGGTCCGCCAACTTCTTGGCCAGGCGGTCACGCTCCTGGACCAAGGCAGCGTACTCAGCATCCTTGGTACGAAGGGCGGCTGCGCTTCGCCGAGCTCCCTCCTCAAGTCGGCGTTGGCCCCTGAAAGCACAAAGAAAAAGAACCAATAAGGAAAAATCGTCAAGGAAGATCCGACCCGACTGCTCAGCAGTCGGCCCGAATCTCGGGGACTACACCCAGTGGGTGCGCTGACGCGCCCCCACAGGAGAATAGACAAGATCAAGCACTTACTTCGGCTGTTCGGCCAGGTCGTCGGTCTTCCGACCCAACTCCTGAGCCTGGGAGTTGAAGGCGGCAGCACGGGAGTTATGATATTCCTGGAAGTTCAGACAGGAAGCAAAACAAGGTAGTCGTCAAGAAAGATCCGACCCGACTGCTCAGCAGTCGGCCCGAATCTCGGGGACTACACCCAGTGGGTGCGCTGACGCGCCCCCACGGAAGAAATCAAGAGACCAAAGCGGCCAAGAATGAAAGACTCACCCGGATGGCGGCCCGCGTCGACAGGAACTCCTGGGTGTAACTGCAGCAGGGCGGCCTGAGCTTGAAGCCGGCTCCGGACCTCTTGAGCCGCCACATTCAGCTCGCCAGTCCCCCCGCTGGGAGTCCACTCGGACGTGGCGGTGCTGGCCCCTCCAGAGCCTCCGCCGACTGGCCGGCGCCCGGCTCGGCGCTCCCGGTTGGCGCTGCCGGCGGCGCTCTCCCCGCGAAGACCACGAGGTCCTCCCCTCTCCATCAGCGGCGGGTCTTGGACGATTTCCTCCGCCAGGGCAATGGGGTGTCAGGGGCCACGGCTCGGAGGGGAATGGCGAGCAGCGGAGGCTGGTTACGCGAACCCTCCGCCTCCGTTTCCGCGGTCGCCGCCTCCGCCTGGGCCTTGGCTGCCGCGTCGGCCTGCTCCCTCGCCGCCTGGGCGGCCGCTTTTTCCGCCGCCTCACGCTCCTCCCGCGCCTCACGGGCGTTCCGCTCCGTGGCCTCCCTGAGGTCGGCGCGGGGGTCCACGCGGCGGGAGCCCGAAGACCCTCCAGTCGGCCCAACTACGGAGCCGCCCGGACCCCGCTCAAGGGAAAGCGGCGCCCTGTCCAGCGAGCGGGAAAAGGTTAGGAAGAATGTTCGAACAGAGAACGATGAAAAGCATGCGACCAGGCAATCGTCGACTTACGCTGAGACCGCCTGAGGCTGCTTCACCGCCTTGCGGAAGCGGGCCGCTTTCGCGGCCGCCTCATCTCGTTTGGTCGCCGCGGTGGAGGCTTTGGACTTCTTCGGCCGACTGCCGAAGAGGATTGACGCGGCCCGGCGCTTCTGTGCGCCGCCGCTGGCAGCCGGCGCGGTGGACGAGCCCGCGCCCTGATGGTCGGCCGCCGGCTGGCGACGCGGGCGACTTCGGCTTCGGCATCATCCGGCCAGTCCTCGAAGCTGGCGGTAAGCCCTGTGCCTCCGGGCTCGGCGTCGTCCCCCACGACGGCGTCTTCCATGGCGGCCGCCCCCAAATCCGGGTCGTCGACGTCGTCCACCGTGCGGTCGGGGACGTACTGGCGTTCTATCCCTGCTGCCCCGGTCGTCGGCGGAAGAAGGGGGTTCTGCTAAGAAGAACCGACCGATCAGAAGCCGGCCATCATAAAGCCGGCTACCAACAAAAAGAAGAAAGAGAGGAAAGCTTACCACGGGCGGAGGGTTGGCGCGAGAATACGGCACCTTGCCGTATCGCCAGTCCTCGGCGAGCTTGCAATTGGAGATATGATTTACCATGTACGACACCTCCGCATGAGGCATCTCCCTGGTGCTCAGCCGGCTTGGGTCGAAGCGGCCGCTCATCTGACACATCATGTGGGGCCGGCTTTGGAGAGGAAGTATCCGGCGCTCCACGAAGGCGGCCACCAAGTCGGCCCCGCTCAGGCCTTCCGACTGGATCATCACCCGAAGCCGGGAGACGGCAGCGTTCCCGGCCTGAGACAGTGACCTGGACCGGAAACTCCATGAGGGCTGCCTCCCAGCCGGCGGGCCGGCTACGTAAGCCGGCAGGTTGACGTGGTCTCCTTGCTGGCGACGTTCTTCACGTAGAAGTACGACTTCTGCCAGATCTTCACCGACTGGATCAGGGGGATGGACGGGAACGGGTTGTTCTCGCCCGACCTCCTCATGGCGATGAGGCCCCGCAGGGGGCGGGCACGCCTGCGACGACGGTGCCGAGTTTGCTCTGGAAGAATTCCCCCCAGAGCTCCAGCGTGGGGAGCAGCCCCAAGAAACCTTCGCAGAGAGAGACGAAGGCCGACAGCAGCATCACCGCGTTGGGCGTGAGGTGATGCGGCTGAAGATTGTAGAACTCGAGGAAGGAGCGCAGGAATCCGCTCGCCGGAAGGCCGAAGCCGCGCAGGAAGTGCGAGCGGAAGACGACCCGCTCGCCCTCCTCCGGTGCCGGCGAGATCTCCGTCTCTGGCGCCAGGCGGACCCGCACGAGGTTGGCGTCGGGCAGGCGCCGAGTCTGGCGGAGGAACTCAACATGGTCCTCATGGACGTTGGAGCCATCCCACGAGCTCGACAGCGCCATGGGAGCAAGACGATGTGGCGGCGCGGCGGCGCTGAGACGGGAGGCTGCGGCGGCAACGAGAGGAAGAAAGGAGGACGAGAAGGGGCGGAGCGAGAGAGAGCGTGCGAACCTCTGTCTCTCCCCCTCCTCCCCCTACTTATAGGCTCGCGTGGCGGAGCCGAGGAGGCGCGGCGTGGGGAAACGTGGGGATCGATCGTGCCCACTCCCCCACGTCCCGCGTTTATTGCGCCCTAACGGCGAATAAAATCGCCACGGGAAGGCGAGCGGTCCACCTGGGCCGCAGAAGATCAGCGTTCGGGCCGAGGCCTAGGAGTGGCGGGCCCGGGCCTGCAGCGGCGTCCCGTCGCGCGCGTGCGATGCCAGGGTCTCGCTGCCACGTGGCCCGTGGAGGGCCCGCGGTCAGCACGCGGGTCGACCACTTTCCCGCCTGCAAGACGCAGGGCTCCCCGAAATCGGCATACACCAGCAAAGCCGGCTCTTCAGGGTAGGAAGCTGACCAAGCTTCTCGTCCCTTTGTCCGCCTCGAAGCTCGATCAGCTTCGGGGACTACTGTCGGAGTAAATAGCCATGGGTAGCCTAGCCGGCTTCCCCTGGCCCTTCTGAAAAAATTACGAGCCCGTCCGGCTCTCAAGAATCCAAGACATGGGGCCGCCTTCCCCTTGCTGGCTGTCACCCAGGCCGGCTTTCGGAAGGCGACCCGACTTTAGCCCTCATGAAGAAAGCCATGGGAGGGCCGACTTCGAGAAGCCGGCCGCGAGGAGGCCGACTCCAAGAAGCCGGCTCCCATAAAGCGGTCGAGACCGTACCCTCAAAGTTTGCATCCACCTAGCGGCGATGAGACGGGGCGTGGCTACAGTAAAGCCTGCCACCCCCGAATCCCGGAGCACGCCTGGCACAGTGCGCCGTACGGGTGGCCATGACCCGTCCGGCGCGGCACTGTTGCCACTGACCCTGATGTCATCCACGACGGGTTACCAGTACGGCCCACGGGCGGTGGGCCCCTTCGGGCAGAGAGACACCCGAAGGCGGCCACGCCTCCCCCAGTCGGCCCAAGACAGAGCCGGCTCCCCGCAGCCGGCTTGCCGCCTCCCTCGAAGGAGACGCCCCATTAAGGAGACAAGACACGGTGAGGCTACAGCGATCGCCCGCCGGGCGGCGGCACTGTAGCCACGCCTACCACGACGAAGCCCACGTCACCAAGATGGAGCAACAGTAACCCGCCGCCGAACCAGGTCCTGGACAGTGGGGCCTGCCTGTCGACCAGACCGGGCGCCAAGGGCCGGGGGCAGCCGGCGGGACCCACCAGCGGGCGGCGCCCCCAGCAGCCGCGCAGAAGCCGGCGAGCGCAAGTCACAGACGGCTGGGCCCCGTGCCCAGTCAGATTACCATTGTACCCCCGGGGGGTAGGCCTATATAAACCCCCCGGGGCACCCATGCAAAGGGTTGGACCCCCAGCTAGTTTTAGACACCACACAAGGAGAAGAAGCAAGCTAGCCGTGCCCTTCTTCCTCCTCCCACCGAACAGCTCAAGGAGCATTGTGTAGCTACTTGTCCATCTAGTGATCATGCGGAGACCCCGCAGAGCAGCAGTAGGGGTGTTATCTCCACGGGAGCCCCGAAGCTGGGTAAGATTCGCCGGCGTGCATGTCTTCGCCTCATCCCATTTTCAGGCACCGGCGACGTCTTACTGGCTCCCACAATGATAAGCCACCCGTTGGCATATGTTGCACCTACCACCCGACAAACCTCGAGTTATAGTAAGTCTGCAACTTACCCAAATTAAAAAGTGGCAGGAGTACATGATTTCTCAAGAGGCCCTTGAGAACTTCCAACTACACCACGACAAATAAGTAGTATCTGCTCGCTTTAGAAAACTCAGGAGATTCAAAAACCATAGACGAGGTTATACTTGCACAAACCAATTGATCTACCACACATCACACTCCCGTTACGGATCATGTCTTGGCGGCTCGTGTCAAAACATACAAGTATGGAAAATGTGGACTATAATCTTGGGTCAAATGATGTTTGTTGGCTCTATGATACACATGGACAAATGGAATATTTTTGTTTTGATCGGAATGGGAACTATCTCTTAAGTGTAAGAATAATATATTGGGGGTAAAAGGTCTGTTAGGTACACCCGGTGTATGACAATTAACCGAGTGCATGCTAACGAGCACACCCATTTTTTGGTGGAGCCCCTAACCATACACGCATTAGATCGGGCATGCAGAAGAGCAAATTTAAATGTAAGAACAAAATGGTTTTTGAATCTATTAAAATATGCGGTGATTATTCACTCTTCATTGTGTCGTGAAAATAGTTGCAAAATGTGTAAACTGGAGAAATGATCTTGGTGTGATTGACCTAAATTGTTATTTTGTTGTTTGTCGAGATGATCATCTGATCGAATCATGTAAAACTAGAGAAAGGGTCATAGTGTGAGGCGCCTAAAGTACTAGGTATTTGATTTGCAATACTAACCAGAATAAATCCATGGCAAGGTCATTCTAAACAAAATTTGGATCCAAGGCATAAAAAGAATAAATATAATTTATACTAACATTTATTCTTTGATATACCCTAATTTTACCATGTTACAATTTAACAACTTCACTTTAACTAATTAGCATAGTGGACCACATAACATTGTTGATAAATATTAGTTATACTTATTTTCTTCTATAGTTTAGTGTTTAACAATGCAAATTATTTGCATTGTGATAAACTAAAATGTATTTCATAATAAAAAAGTATCCTCCAATTGTTTTTGATAATTTGCACAAACTATATAGTGTGAATTGTGTAGGGCAGGGGGGGGGGGAGTAAGGGGGAGAGTGAGTCTATGTTTATTTTAATATTTTTTAAATACCATGGTAGAGATCTCTTAAACATATGACTAATAAAAATCCTAACATAATTTTCAAGACTATGATTATGCAATCATACTTATAGAAACTTCTAGAGTATACATATGATTTGATAATTTTAAATAGTCATTTACAATATGTTTGGTATCACTGGTGTATACAAGCGCTCCCATGAGTTTCTGAAATAAAAAAGTCTCTCACAAAATAAAAATTAGAAATCTACTTAAGTAAGATTTATTACAACCTATATGATGTCCAACAGAGAGACACTAGCATCATAATTAAACTCATTGATGCCGATCAATAGATGGACTGGGGCACTCGGCTACGTCGGTGAATCACCATAAGTAGGGGGGGGGGGGGGACTGAGCTCGTTGAAGATGCCCTTAAAGCGGCCTTAGGTAATTTTAGCACACCATGTGTTGTGTAGCTTTATGATTCAAACTGTGTGTATAAATTATTATCTAGCAACCGACCCAGTAGGCTGACATATATGTTGGCATGGGGTCAATGGAGAGTCATCCTATTCTGTGCTAATTCCGAGTCATGCAAACACCTAAAGCAACCTTACATGCCCAGTCGTGGCCATGACCCATTAAGACTATGGTTTTTTTTTTCGTATTTTCAGTTTTTCTGTTCAAAAAGTGTTTCTAAATGTTGTCAAAATTAATCCTTTTAAAAGAAAAACTATATTGAGGATAATAACAAATTGTTCCTGTGCTTAGATGTTTTTGATATATATGAAATAAAAATTTGCATCGCGTATGTTAGAAATGTTCATGTATAGAAAAGTTATATTTATGTTCTAAAAGTTAATTTATATATTTAAAACATACATTTTAGAGAAGTCGGTCATACATGTATGAATATATTTTTATATACCACAGGAAAAAGTTCAAGTCTAGAAATAAGTAAAAATAAGAGAATCAAGAGAAAGTAGAAAAAAATATTTGAAAAAAAATAAGAAGAAAAGAAGAAAAAAAGAAAAAGAAGAGAAAAGAAAGACTAGAAACCATAATTGGTACGCGTTGATTGAGAGTTTGCCTAGCAAAACCACACATTTGGGACGTAAGGGCAGCTCCAACAGCCAACGCTTAGCACGGGCGCCAAGATCAGATTCATGGCTGATTAGCGCTTATATCTTGAGTCCTAGTGTGAGGTATATATAGCGTCCACGCAAGACTTTGCATCAAGACCTTACTTGTTTTTCTACCAGCACAAAGCGCCTACTTAGCTTAATTGCATAAGTAAGCTAAGAAGCTTAGATGCTTTTTAGTTTTATAGAATTAATTATTTGCACCTTTCAAAAGAAATTGGCATTGTAATTTCTCAGGATTTTAATCTAATGAAAACCCTAAATGGTGATTTTGTTGGATCATGGAGAGCCTATCTTGTCTCCTTCTGTTACTGTTTTTAAAAGCAGCTCTGCTTATTGGTGATTTTTTTGCAAATGCCCACACACTCATCCATATGAACGCACGGACGCACATCATATCCCTATGTGCACCTCCGAGATACTGAGATAGTACAATATTTTGAGATTGCTGAAATCACTTCAGACGCCTAAGTAGTCTATGAGAACGTCTCATCTCGTCCGACTGAACGAACATCGCCGAAAAATCTGAAGAAAAAAATTCAGGAAAACTCGAGCACGAGTGCAAAGTTTAGGACTTCAAACCTAGTGGTCTGGTTCAACCATAATGAACCTAACCATCTGAGCTATGTTTCGTTCGCTTGTTGGTGATGTTGTTGGACGTTGTCTCTTTTTATTTGTGATTGGGTGACCAACACGATTGTGTGTGCACTTGGATGTTTGATTTTTTTAATAAGGAAATCCCCATGTTTGGTGGAGGGGGAGTGGCGAGGCCTGTGGGACCGACAAATAGGCTGACACAGAAGTCCCCTAGCGCAACTGAGCCTAGTCTTCCATAAAACGATCACACACATTTGCAAAGGAGGGCTTGCCAAGGAAAAGCTACTAGCGTGGCCCCACATGATAGTGCGCTAGGCAGCAAATGGCCTCACAGGCCTCGAATCTAGCCTCGCATAAACTATGTAGGATATTTAGGTTTGATTCCTCACACAGAACGCACTACTGTCATAAGAGCCAGGTGTCGGTGTCAAAACCGACAGATCTTGGGTAGGGAGTCCCGAACTGTGCGTCTAAGGTTGATGGTAACAGGAGACAGGGGACACGATGTTTACCCAGGTTCGGGCCCTCTTGATGGAGGTAATACCCTACTTCCTGCTCGATTGATCTTGATGAATATGAGGATTACAAGAGTTGATCTACCACGAGATCGTAATGGCTAAACCCTAGATGTCTAGCCTGTATGATTGTGATCGCCTCTATGGACTAAACCCTCCGGTTTATATAGACACCGGAGGGGCCTATGGTTGTACAGAGTCGATTTACAGAGGAATGAATCTTCATATCCGAACGCCAAGCTTGCCTTCCACGCAAAGGAGAGTCCCATCCGGACAAGGGAGGAAGTCTTTGATACGTCCATTTTGCATCATGCTTTTATATCGATATTTATTGCATTATGGGCTGTTATTACACATTATGTCACAATACTTATGCTTATTCTCTCTTGTTTTACAAGGTTTACATGAAGATGGGGAATGCCGGCAACTGGAATTCTGGGCTGAAAAAGGAGCAAATATTATAGACCTATTCTGCACAACTCCAAAAGTCCTGAAATTTCACGGGGACACGTTTTAGAATATATAAAAAATATTGGGCGAAGGAAGTACCAGAGGGGGGGCACCCACCATCCACGAGGGTGCGGGCACGCCCTACCCCCTGGACGCGCCCCCTGCCTCGTGGGCCTCCTGGCAGCCCTCTGGTGCCCATCTTCTGCTATATGAGGTCTTTCGTCTGGGAAAAATGAAAAGCAAGCTCACGGGACGAAACTCCGCTGCCACGAGGCAGAACTTTGGCGGAACCAATCTAGGGCTCCGGTGGAGCTGTTCTGTCGGGGAAACTTCCCTCCGGGAGGGGGAAATCATCATCACCATCATCATCATCGATCCTCTCATCGGGAGGGGGTCAATCAACATCAACATCTTCACCAGAACCATCTCATTTCACACCCTAGTTCATTGCTTGTATCCAATCTTTGTCCCAAAGCCTCAGATTGGTACCTGTGGGTTGCTAGTAGTGTTGATTACTCCTTGTAGTTGATGCTAGTTGGTTTATTCGGTGGAAGATCATATGTTCAGATCCTTTATGCATATTAATACCCCTCTGATTATGAACATGAATATGATTTGGGAGTAGTTACGTTTGTTCCCGAGGACATGGGAGAAGTCTTGCTATAAGTAGTCATGTGAATTTGGTATTCGTTCAATATTTTGATGAGATGTATGTTGTCTTTCCTCTAGTGGTGCCATGTGAACATCGACTATATGACACTTCACCATTGTTTGGGCCTAGAGGAAGGCATTGGGAAGTAATAAGTAGATGATGGGTTGCTAGAGTGACAGAAGTTTAAACCCTAGTTTATGAGTTGCTTCGTAGGGGCTGATTTGGATCCATATGTTTCATGCTATGGTTAGGTTTACCTTAATACTTCTTTTGTAGTTGCGGATGCTTGCAAGAGGGGTTAATAATAAGTGGGATGCTTGTCCAAGGAAGGGCAGCACCCAAGCACCGGTCCACCCACATATCAAATTATCAGAGTAACGAACACGAATCATATGAGCGTGATGAAAACTAGCTTGATGATAATTCCCATGTGTCCTCAGGAGCATTTTCCTTCATATAAGAGTTTGTCCAGGCTTGTCCTTTGCGACAAAAAGGATTGGGCCATCTTGCTGCACCTTATTTACTTTTAATATTTGTTACCCGTTACAAATTACCTTATCACAAAACTACCTGTTACCGATAATTTCAGTGCTTGCAGAAAATATCTTGCTGAAAACTGTTTATCATTTCCTTCTGCTCCTCGTTGGGTTCGACACTCTTACTTATCGAAAGGACTACGATAGATCCTCTATACTTGTGGGTCATCAAGAATCTTTTCTGGCATCGTTGCCGGGGAGTGAAGCGCCTTTGGTGAGTGGAATTTGGTAAGGAAAAATTTATATAGTGTGCTGAAATTTACTGTCACTTGTTACTATGGAACATAATCCTTTGAGGGGCTTGTTCGGGGTATCTTCACCCCGACCAGTAGAGCAAAGAGTTGCTCCTAAACCTACTGAACCTACTGAAAATGATTACTTTGACATTCCTTCGGGTATGATAGAGAAACTACTAGCTAATCCTTTCACAAGTGATGGAACATTACATCCTGATTTGCACCTAATCTATGTGGATGAAGTCTGTGGATTATTTAAGCTTGCAGGTATGCCCGAGGATGTTATCAAGAAGAAGGTCTTCCCTTTATCTTTGAAGGGAAAGGCATTGACATGGTTTATGCTATGTGATGATATGGGATCATGGAACTACAACCGATTGAAATTGGAATTTCATCAGAAGTTTTATCCTATGCATCTTGTTCATCGTGATCGTAATTATATATATAATTTTTGGCCTCGCGAAGGAGAAAGAATCGCTCAAGCTTGGCGAGGCTTAAGTCAATGTTATATTCATGCCCCAATCATGAGCTCTCAAGAGAAATTATTATTCAAAATTTTTATGCTTGGCTTTCTCTCAATAATCGCTCCATGCTCGATACTTCTTGTACTGGTTCTTTTATGATGAAGACTATTGAATTCAAATGGGATTTATTGGAGAGAATTAAACGCAACTCTGAAGATTGGGATCTCAATGAAGGTAATGAGTCAGGTATAACACCTAGGTTTGATTGTGTTAAATATTTTATGGATACTGATGCCTTTCGTGAATTTAGCACTAAATATGGACTTGACTCTGAGATAGTAGCTTCTTTCTATGAATCCTTCGCTACTCATGTTGATCTCCCTAAGGAGAAGTGGTTTAAATATAATCCTCCCATTGAAGTAAAAGTAGTTGCACCTATTAAAGTTGAAGAAAAGACTACCACTTATAATGTTGATCATGTTGTTCCTACTGCTTATATTGAGAAACCACCTTTCCCTACTAGAATAAAGGATCATGCTAAAGCTTCAACTGTGGGAAGAGTAATGCTAGAACACCTACATCCTCTGAGAAAATTAAAGTTGAACCTAGTATTGCTATGGTTAAGGATCACTTGGCCGATAATATTGATGGGCAATGTTATTTACTTCTGTGATGAAGCTGCTAGAATTGCTAGACCCGATACTAAAAATAAACATAGACCTATTGTACGCATGCCTGTTATTTCTGTTAAAATAGGAGATCATTGCTATCATGGCTTATGTGATATGGGTGCTAGTGTAAGTGCAATACCTCATTCCTTATACAAAGAAATTATGCATGATATTGCACTTGCTGAGATAGAGGAAATTGATGTTACAATTAAGCTTGCCAATAGAGACACTATTTCACCAGTTGCGATTGTTAGAGATGTTGAAGTCTTGTGTGGGAAAGTTAAATATCCTGCTAATTTTCTTGTTCTTGGTTCCCCACAAGATAACTTTTGTCCCATTATATTTGGTAGACCCTTCTTGAATACTGTTAATGCTAGGATAGATTGCAAAAAGGATGTTGTTACTATTGGTTTGGGGGATATGTCTCATGAGTTTAATTTTGCTAAATTTTGTAGACAACCCCATGATAAAGAATTACCTAGTAAAGATAAAATTATTGGTCTTGCTTCTATTGCCGTATCTCCTAATGATCCTTTAGAACAATATTTGCTAGACCATGAAAATGATATGTTTATGAATGAAAGAAGGGAAATAGATGAAGTATTCTTTAAACAGGGACCTATTTTAAAACACAACTTGCCTGTTGAAAATCTAGGGGATCCTCCTCCACCCAAGGGTGATCCCGTGTTTGATCTTAAACCTTTACCTGATACTCTTAAATATGCTTATTTTGATGAGAAAAAGATATATCCTGTTATTATTAGTGCTAACCATTCAGAGCATGAATAAAATAAATTACTGAAAACTCTGAAGAAGCACCGTGCTGCTATTGGGTATACTCTTGATGATCTTAAGGGCATTAGTCCCACTCTATGCCAGCACAAAATAAAATTGGAGAAAGACGCGAGACTGGTTGTTGATCACCAACGACGGTTAAATCCTAAGATGAAAGAAGTGGTAAGAAAAGAAATATTAAAGCTTTTGGAGGCGGGTATAATTTATCCCGTTGCTGATAGTCAGTGGGTAAGTCCTGTCCATTGTGTCCTTCAGAAGGGAGGTATTACTGTTGTTCCTAATGATAAAGATGAATTGATCCCACAAAGAATTGTTACAGGTTATAGAATGGTAATTGATTTTCGCAAATTAAATAAAGCTACTAAAAAGGATCATTACCCTTTACCTTTTATTGATCAAATGCTAGAAAGATTATCTAAACATACACATTTTTGCTTTCTAGATGGTTATTCTGGTTTCTCTCAAATACCTGTGTCAAAAGAGGATCAAGAAAAGACAACTTTCACTTGCCCTTTTGGTACCTTTGCTTATAGATGTATGCCTTTTCGTTTATGCAATGCACCTACTACCTTTCAAAGATGTATGACTACTATATTCTCTGACTTTTGTGAAAAGATTGTTGAGGTATTCATGGATGATTTTTCTGTAAATATGGAACTTCTTTTGATGATTGCTTAAGCAACCTTGATCAAGTTTTGCAGAGATGTGAAGAAACTAATCTTGTCTTGAATTGGGAGAAGTGCCACTTTATGGTTAATGAAGGTATTATCTTGGGGCATAAAATTTCTGAAAGAGGTATTGAAGTTGATAAAGCTAAGGTTGATGCTATTGAAAAGATGGCGTGTCCTAAGGACATTAAAGGTATAAGAAGTTTCCTTGGTCATGCCGGTTTTATAGGAGGTTCATTAAAGACTTCTTAAAAATCTCCAGGCCTCTCACTAATCTCTTACAAAAAAAATGTTCCTTTTGTCTTTGATGATGATTGATACGTCTCCGTCGCATCTGCTTTTCCAAACACTTTTGCCCTTGTTTTGAACTCTAACTTGCATGATTTGAATGGAACCAACCCGGACTGACGCTGTTTTCAGCAGAATTACCATTGTGTTATTTATGTGCAGAAACAAAAGTTCTCGGAATGACCTGAAACTTCACGAAACATCTTTTCGGAAATAATAAAAAATCCCTGCAAAAGATGAAGACCAGGGGGCCCACACCCTAGCCACGAGGGTGGGGGGCGCGCCTGCCCCCCTAGGGCGCGCCCCCTACCTCGTGGGTGCCCTGGAGCTCCTCCGACCTCAACTCCAACTCTATATATTTGGTTTCGGGGAGAAAAAAAATCAGAGAGAAGGATTCATCGCGTTTTACGATACGGAGCCGCCGCCAAGCCCTAAAACCTACCGGGAGGGCTGATCTGGAGTCCGTTTGGGGCTCCGGAGAGGGGAATCCGTCGCCATCGTCATCATCAACCATCCTCCATCACCAATTTCATGATGCTCACCGCCGTGTGTGAGTAATTCCATCGTAGGCTTGCTGGATGGTGATGTGTTGGATGAGATTTATCATGTAATCGAGTTAGTTTTGTTAGGGTTTAATCCCTAGTATCCACTATGTTCTGAGATTGATGTTGCTATGACTTTGCTATGCTTAATGCTTGTCACTAGGGCCCGAGTGCCATGATTTCAGATCTGAACCTATTATGTTTTCATCAATATATGAGAGTTCTTGATCCTATCTTGCAAGTCTATAGTCACCTATTATGTGTTATGATACGTTAACCCCGAAGTGACAATAATCGGGATACTTACCGGTGATGACCGTAGTTTGAGGAGTTCATGTAGTCACTATGTGTTAATGCTTTGGTTCGGTACTCTATTAAAAGGAGGCCTTAATATCCCTTAGTTTCCGCTAGGACCCCGCTGCCACGGGAGGGTAGGACAAAAGATGTCATGCAAGTTCTTTTCCATAAGCACGTATGACTATATTCGGAATACATGCCTACATTACATTGATGAATTGGAGCTAGTTCTGTGTCACCCTAGGTTATGACTGTTACATGATGAACCGCATCCGGCATAATTCTCCATCACTGATCCATTGCCTACAAGCTTTCCATATATTGTTCCTCACTTATTTACTTTTCCCTTGCTATTGCTATCATCACTACAAAATACCAAAAACATTACTTTTGTTACCATTACCTTTTGCTACCGTTACCACTACTATCATATTACTTTGCTACTAAACACTTTGCTGCACATATTAAGTTTCCAGGTGTGGTTGAATTGACAACTGAACTGCTAATACTTGAGAATATTCTTTGGCTCCCCTTGTGTCAAATCAATAAATTTGGGTTGAATACTCTACCCTTGAAAACTGTTGCGATCCCCTATACTTGTGGGTTATCAAGACTATTTTCTAGCGCTATTGCCGGGGAGCATAGCTCTATTCTTTGAGTCACTTGGGATTTATATCTGCTTATCATTATGAAGAACTTGAGAGATCCAAAAACTAAGATTTATCCCTCAACTACGAGGGGAGGTAAGGAACTGCCATCTAGCTCTGCACTTGATTCACCTTCTGTTTTGAGTAAGCTTGCGACACCTAAACCTGCTTCTGCTATTCGTTCTGATATGTCGCATGTTATTGATGATGCCACTTCTGCTTTGCATGATACTTACGATGAAACTACTTCTACACTTGATACTATTGTGCCACTTGGTGAATTTCTTGATGAACAACTTGCTAGGGTTAGAGAGAATGAAATTATTGAAACTGATTATATTGAAGATAGTGATGATGAAGACTCTCCCCCTAATACTTATGAATTGCCTGTTGTTCCTGAGGGTGAAAGTGCGTTATATCGACTAGAGGGGGGTGAATAGGCGATTTTTACGAAATTCTTCACTGAGGAATTTGCCGGTGAGGAAATTCCTTAGCGAAGAACTACTAGCAGCGGAATGAGTACTCAAAAGTAAACATAACAGAATACAAGCATAGTCATCATGATGAAATGAAGACAGGCACAGAGTACAAGAAGCGTAATCACAGAATAACACAAGATGAAGACAAACAGACTGAAGAAATTGAACTGAGGAAATTGAGAAAGTCTTCAGTCAAAGTCTTCAAACACAGATATGAACAAACATACAACACAGTTATGAGGAAATGAAAGAGTTGAGGAAATAGAACCAGTAAGCTCGGTGAAGGCAATGATTTGGTAGACCAGTTCCAACTGCTGTCTCAGTTGTACGTCTGGTTGGAGCGGCTGAGTATTTAAACTCGAGGATACACAGTCCCGGACACCCAGTCAAGGACACTTAGTCCAAGACACCCAGTCCTCACCATATTCTCCTTGAACTAAGGTCACACAGACCTCGTCCAATCACTCGTGGTAAGTCTTCAGGCGACTTCCAAACCTTCACAAACTTGGTCACTCGGCGATCCACAATTCCTCTTGGATGCTCTAGACCATGACGCCTAACCGTCTGGAAGAAGCACAGTCTTCAAAGGTAACAAGCGTCGGATCCACTCAGGATCGATCTCTTCAGTGATGCTCAATCACTTGGGGTTTGTAGGTGTTTGGGTTTTGGGTTTTTTGGTTTTTCCTCACTTGATGATTTTCGCTCAAAGTCCTCGGAGGATGGGTTGCTCTCAAATGACAAGTGTTAGTTTCTCTCGGAGCATCCAACCAGCTAGTGGTTGTAGGGGGTGGCTATTTATAGCCTAGGGAGCAGCCTGACATGATAAGACATAAATGCCCTTCAATGATATGACCGTTAGGTGGATAGATATTTTGGGACAGCTGGCGCATAGCACATCAACGGTCGGAATTTTGAGTAGTAAAATCCTCAGGGCTATCATGTTCCTCACTGTGTAGGCAATCCGCACTGGCGAATTCCTAACTCCTCAGTCAGGACAAATTCCTCAGAGACCAAAAGAACTTCGTCTCTGTCACTGAAGAAATTGACTGAACTGTATGAGATTTCCAATGGCTTCACTCGAAGGGATTGGCAGGTGTAGGATTTTGAGTTGAGCATCACATGGAAATTTTTCCTTAGTATTTCCTTGACCCCCTTTAACAGTACGGTGTTTCCTATGACTCAAGAAAGAGAAAAACAAAACTATGAACACGAAAGTCTTCAAGCTTCATATTTCTCGCATGAATATCAAGTCTTCACGGACACACCAATTTCTTCACTTTCAAAGTCTTCATGAAAGTCTTCAGAAATACCAAAATCTTCAGTCGAAGATATTCATTTTTAGGGGTCGACTTTTCCTGTAAATATCAAACTCCTCATAGACTTATAGACCTGTGTACACTCACACACGCATTAGTCCCTTAACCTATAAGTCTTCAATACACCAAAATCACTAAGGGGCACTAGATGCACTTACAATCTCCCCCTTTTTGGTGATTGATGACAATATAGGTTAAGTTTTCAACGGGGATAAACATATGAAGTGTAAATACTGATATTGAGGAATTTGATTGCAAGATATAGAAGAACTCCCCCTGAAGATGTGCATAGTGAGGAATTTGCTTTTGAAGCAATGCACACTTGAAGAGTTGAATCATGGAGATCTCCCCCTATATCTTGTAATTCATACACACATTTAACATATAATATGAAGAATTTGAAATGCATGATGAAATATGGTGTTTGATGAAATTCAGCATGCGTGCAATAATATTAACGAGGAATAAGCATGCAGAATAGTGCATCAAGAGTATCAGAGCACAGTGCATCAAAAGTATCAGAGCACCATCGGGTTTAAGATTACAACTCGATCCAATAAAGTTTCAGAAGAACGAGAGTTGTAACTTAGCAGATAAAAAACGCCCATATAGTAGACCCGCTTGAAGACTAACTCATATTTCTCCCCCTTTGTCATCGAATGACCAAAAGGATCGAAAATGAGGACTAACGCCCCTGAAGATAATCATGTTGATGAAGGAGCGCCAGCATTGTTGGGGTCGTTTGTTGATGTAGGGCCCGCCGCAGTGTCGTCCAAATCTTCATGTTCATCACTGTCGCGTGATGAAGAATATGAGCTGGCCACCAGAGAAGGAACCTTGACCTTCTGAAATTTCTTTGGTGGAGGTGCAGACCAGTCAAAATCTTCATTAAGACCCATGTTCTTCATATCTTCTTCACCATACAGATGTGACAGGATTGCCCAGGTGCGACCGAAGACTTGATGGAGGTAGTAGTGGTTTTTTTTTCACTGCATTGTGTGTGGCAGTCATGTTGTGAAGAAGTGAACCAAACTGACGCTTAACCCATTTGTGATTTCGATCCACCTTCTGGTGAAGACTAAGTAGAAGTGGACTTGAGGAGTGGACTTAGGTGCATTGGCAAAGTCATGTGTGGCAGAGTCATCATTGGTGGAATAAGATGCAGCTTTGCGAAACTGACCATCCAATGGACGAATGCCTTCATCTATTACAGCTGGTGCCTTGCCCTTTCCATCAACTGAGGAATATGTCTGCTTGAGGACTTCAATTGGGGGCAAGTAGCTGAGATGATTCTGGAAATCAGCTTTGTAGTTGAGTGAAGACCTTGTCCTGAGGAATCTCATGATCCAAGGTGCATAAGGCTTCAGCTCAATCGGAGACAGTGCAACATTGGCCATAGTCCTCATGAAGAAATCGTGATAATTGACAGGAATGCCATGAACGATGTTGAATACTAGATTCTTCATGATGCCAACAATTTCCTCATCAGATGAGTCGTGGCCTTTGATAGGACTGATTGTCCTTGTAAGAATACGATAGACAGTTCTGGGCACATACAACAATTCCTTCACGAGGAATTTGGTTCTTGGTGCTTGACCTGGCTTCAAAGGTTTCATCAGCACCTGCATGTAATGATGTGTGAGCTCAGGTTCATTGTAGATGCAGCGAGCTTCTTCAAGGGGAGGACTGAGTGGTAGAGCACGAAGCAATTCAGTGGCTGGTGCAGTGTAGTGAGTGTTTTCAGACATCCAGTCCAGCACCCATGAATTCACATCTTCAGCATCTCTGGTGATGTGCAGCGTTGCATAGAATTGAAGAATCAGTTCTTCATTCCAATTGCAGATGTCAGAGCAAAAGTTGAGCAGCCCAGCGTCGTGAAGAACACTGAGGACTGGTGCAAAGCACGGCAGAGATTCCATATCCACGTGAGGAATATGCTCATGGTAGAAAATCTTCTCCTTGTTGAACAACACTGAGGAATAGAAATTGGCTTGACTAGCAGTCCAGAAACGCCTCTTCCTAATGCGAGCAGATTCATATGGGTTGTAATCTTCGAAGAATACGTGCTCGCCGAAGAAATCATCAGCCTTGAACTTTTTCTTGCATGAGAATGGATCCTTTGGCTTCGGCAGAGGAGTGTCTGTGAGTTGCATCACGGCCTCAGGAATCTCAATCGCAGGTTCTTCAGGCTGAGGAATTTCTGTTTCCTCCTCAGTGGCAGTCTGCGTAGTTGGTTGTTCAGCAGCAGCAGTTTCATCAGCACTAGTGGCTGGAATTTCCTCATGGACAGATGCAGTGGGATGAGTTTCTTCAGAGCCCATGTGAACAGTTTGTGTGGGGGACTGAGGAATTTGCTGTAGAGGAGTGAACATTGGAGAGTTTGGATGTTGACTTTCCCAGAATTCATCACTGATTATGGGTGTGAACCAGCCAATGTCCACATCATCATCTTCCATTTCTTCAATGCCAGCCTCTTCAGCTGTGAACTGAGGCATAAGCGAGGAGATGATAGGTGTTGAAGCGATATCATCCACTTCAATTTCTTCATTGATTGGTTCAGACGAAGCAACAGAAGGAGTTTCATCATCATATTCACTGGGGATCACATATTCTTCATCAAAGGGAATGAGGTCCTTTGATGGCCTGGTTGAGATGGGAACATCATCAATCGGATTTGCAAATGAGCTTGTCATAGGCTTCATTTTCTTCGGAGCTGAAGAATCTGAAGCAGCTGATGCTTTCCTTTTCTTCACTGCAGCACGCTCTACAGCCTTGGTCTTCTTCACATCCGATGCAGATGGAAGGATTGGAGTTGAAGTTGGTGCAGGAGCAGCTGAGGAATCCGGTTGATTTTCTTTAGGCACAACTGATGCAGTTGCCCTGAGTTCTTCAGTTTCTTCAGGCACACCACTAGTGGGTGCCCTGGCAATTTCTTCAGCGGCTGGAATGCAGTCATCAGCCCTGGAACTCACATTATCTTCAGCAGCCTGATTGTCATCAGCGGTGCTGGCATTTTCTTCAGTAGGCTGAGCAGATGCTTCAGCTTGAGGAATTTCCTGTTGCGTTGGGGCTGCAACATTGGAAGTGAAGTTATCCGCAAGTTTCACAAAACGAACCTTGGCTCCAAGCCAATCAACGCGATATGCTTCAAAGTCATCACTGAGTTTCTTAATCTCAGTCTGAGTAGTGACAAGTTCTTCAGTTGTCATAGAGACAACGTTTTTCTTCAGATAGCGCTCTTTCTTGTACTGCGCTTTCTTGATCTTCCTGGCCTTCTCAAATTTCCACTTTTCTTCTTGAATGAAGTGGGTCAGCATGTGACTTTGGCCAGGAGTCAGCTTGAAGTCAGGCAAGATAGTGTTGGGGTCCTTGTGCCAACCATCAATGTAGTCGAGGATCAGCTTGGGATCCAAAAGCAGTGGCACCTCTGATCCTTTGGCTCTAGCGACCCTGACTTGCCTGTCTCTGATGATTTCTACAAGTTCAGCATCATCAGCTTTGTCTTCATCAGACGGCACTTGGAAAGCGACTTGCTTCTTTTGAGGACTTGGGCGTGGACCTCGTCCAGCAGTGGCCTTTGTCTTGAGCAGTGAGGGGCCAACTGAGGAACTTGGTGCAGCTGAGGAACTAGCTGAGACACCTGAGGCAATGGAGATGCTGGCAGTCCTTTGGCATGAAGCGAGATGCACAGGTGCTGAGAATTTGGTCGGAACAGCTGAATGCTTTGGCGGAGGAGCTGAGGACTTTGGAGGAACAGGAGCAGCATGAGAAATTGGCCGTGAGGGATTTGAGGATTGTGGCCGTGAGGGCATTGCTGAGGAAGCACTTGGCTTGCGCGCAGGATTCTTTGACATAGCCTTCTTTGTCTTGACAGCAAGGACCTCAGCAGAGGCAGCAGCAGCAGTAGAGTCTTCATTGAATTTCCTCACTGCTTCTTTGTCTTGCTTAGCCAACTTGCCTTGGCGCTTGGCCCATTCATCAGGATAGTCCTCACCTCGCTTGAGGCTGGTGGGATCAGCAATTTGGCCAGGTGCCAGTGGTGCTCTTGGGCATGGAGGATTGAGTGCGAATTTCTTCATATACTTAGGAGTGACATATCTGTACTCCCTCCATTCTCTTGCTCATCTCCTCTCTATCTTATAAATGCGCACTTATGTCATCAGGGATTTCAAACGCTGTATTTACCTCAGGCCTCTTTCCTCCCTTCTGTGGCCTTTTACCATCAGCCATTTCCTTCAGTTGAGGAATTTGAACAATTGAATTCTCTAAAGAAGTATGCAACTTTTCTTCGAGGAACGCTGCAAATGAATTAAGTTGATGAGAACCAAGTGATTCAGTAGCTGACATGTGTACCTGTGAATAGAGTATAGTTGCGAGGAATTTGGAGAGGTCATATGCGTTCTAAGAAGGTTTTTCAAAATGAACAGGTTTGAGGAATTTGACCAGATGAGTCTTGAAGATTTTCACTAAGCGTTCTTTGTCTTAGGTTCTAGAGTTGTATAGATCGAAGATCCACACAATTGAGGAATCTTGAAGAAAAATGATGCTTAGAGAAACGAATCAAGAATGGATGACTTGTGAGGTGTTCAGTGTGTGAAGATATGAAGAAAAACACTTTTGAAGATTTTGTAGATAATCATTCGAATCAACGAGGGCAGTAAAAGTAACTTTTATTTACCCTGGACGAAGAACACGACGAACTGGAGTGAGGAGATGTGAAGTTCATCTGTGCAGATCTTCCACGCCCTAACTTGGCGGAGGAAGATGGCTACGGCGGCGGCGGAGTGAATATGTCCGCGATCGGCGTGAGTACGTCGGCGACGAGGTCGAGGCAGTGAAGCTCTTCCTCACCAGCGGCGATGAAGTAGCGGCGGAGCTAGGGTTTGAGAAGCTCGAGCTGGAGAGAGAGGTCGAGCGGAGTAAAAGAAGTTTGGAAGGGAAGGAGGGGTATTTATAGCTACGGTGAAAAACTGCTCGCCCGAAGAAATTGGACGAACGTGCCCCTGACCCTTCTCATTCGCATGACATGTGTCACCCACGTAGTGAGAGGTGGAGATCGTGTTAGATCGTGGGTGAGTGGATAAGTGGATCGAGGGATGCGGAACAGTTTGAGCGGCAAGACCGAAAATTTCGATAAGATAGGTTTTAAAGTTCCATTCGCAATTTCTTCAGCTGACAAGGACACAGTGAAGATTTTGAACGAGTTTCAAATAGAACGCACATGAAGAATTTGTGAACAGATTGGGTTGAGTATAGCATAGAGGGGAAGGGTCCGATCACATTCACTTAGCAGAAAACCAACTTGAAGAAATAGCAATAAGTGAATGCTGTAGAGGACATAAACCCATATATATATATATAGCCAATGAAGAAAAACGACGGAACCAGTGTAGACTATGCAAAGTTTAAGAATATGAATAATTTGAGGAATTTCAACTTTTGGTGGTGGCGTGACCCACCGTATAAGAATAATGATTTCAGATACCGCGTACAATTATCGTAGGGTTCTGAGAATCAAATTCTTCGTTAATTTCTTCACACTGAGAGTGTTATTCTTCATTGATTGAAGTAAAAGTTTCTTCATGTGTTGCACATCTAAGTCATCAATTTTGCATAAGTGTTAGGATGAGTGTCCTTTTCAAAAAACATTCGAAGACTCTAAGATATTTAGCTCACACCACAACTTGCTAAATCTCTTCTCATCCAAGGGCTTTGTGAAGATATCGGCTAGCTATTCTTCAGTCTTCACATGCTCAATAGAAATGTCGCCCTTCAACACATGATCACGAAGAAAATGATGACGAATCTGAATGTGCTTTGTCTTCGAGTGCTGAACTGGATTGTGAGCAATCTTGATGGCACTCTCATTGTCACAGAAGAGAGGTACATTCTTCATGTTGACGCCGTAGTCCTTGAGAGTTTGCTTCATCCATAGCAATTGGGCACAGCAAGAACCAGCGGCAATGTACTCAGCTTCAGCAGTAGATAGTGATACGCAGTTCTGTTTCTTTGAGGACCAACAGACCAAAGATCGTCCGAGGAAATGACATGTACCAGATGTTGACTTGCGATCCACACGATCACCAGCATAGTCAGAGTCAAAATATCCAACAAGATCAAAAGCCGAGCCCTTGGGGTACCATAATCCAAGTGTTGGTGTGTGAGCTAGATATCGAAGAATATGCTTCACAGCCTTATGGTGTGATTCCTTTGGTGCAGCTTGAAATCGAGCACACATGCAAACACTAAGCATTATATCTGGCCTAGATGCACATAAGTATAATAAGGAACCTATCATGGAGCGGTATACCTTATGATTGAAGTCAATACCATTTTCATCAGTGCACAGATGGCCATTTGTGGGCATAGGAATTTTGACGCCTTTGCAATCTTGCATGCTGAATTTCCTCAGTACATCCTTGAGGTATTTCTCCTGAGATATGAATATGACATTGTGTTGTTGACGAATTTGAAGACCTAAGAAGAATTTCAACTCTCCCATCCTAGACATTTGATATTCTTCACTCATCATATAGGCAAATTCATCACTATAACGTTGGTCAGTATAGCCAAAGATAATATCATCAACATATACTTGGCACACAAACAATTCACCATCATAAGATTTAGTGAAAAGAGTAGGGTCGAGTGAACCGGGTTTGAAGCCTTTCTTCATGAAGAGTTCCTTCAAAGTATCATACCAAGCCCATGGGGCCTGCTTGAGGCCATAGAGGGCCTTGTTGAGTCTGAAGACTTTGTCAGGATTCTTTGGATCTTCAAAACCTGGGGGTTGAGCAACATATACTTCTTCCTCAAGCTTACCATTGAGGAATGCACTTTTCACATCCATTTGATATAGAGTGATATCATGATGGTTAGCATAAGCAAGTAATATGCGAATAGCCTCAAGTCTAGCAACAGGTGTAAAAGTTTCATCGAAATCAATTCCTTCAACCTGTGTGTAGCCTTGAGCTACAAGGCGTGCCTTATTCCTCACCACAAGGCCATTTTCATCTTGCTTGTTGCGGTAGATCCACTTTGTGCCTATGATATTGTGCTTGCGAGGATCTGGACGTTTGACCAGTTCCCAGACATTGTTGAGCTTGAACTGATGTAATTCTTCTTGCATGGCCTGGATCCACTCAGGCTCCAGAAATGCTTCATCTACCTTAGTGGGCTCTGTAATAGAGACAAAAGCATACTGCCCACAAAAGTTAGACAAATGTGAAGCTTTTGAGCGTGTGAGAGGACCTGGCGCTTTGATGTCATTGATGATCTTTTCAACTTGCACTTCTTTTGCAATGCGAGGATGAGCTGGTTGTCCTTGAAGAGTTTGATCAGCGTTTTCTTCAGCACCATTTTCTTCAGGTGCATTAGCTCGATGTTCTTCATGTTCTGGAATGAATTCTTCAGCAGATTCTTCAGTAGGAATGACATCCTCAGTAGGCTTGAACTTGATAGTTTCCTCAGGTGCTGGTTCATCTATCACAGTAGGTAGGTGCTCTCTTTGCGAGCCATTAGTTTCTTCGAACCGCACATCTACAGTTTCAACAACTTTGTGAAGAACGTTGTTGAAGACTCTGTAGGTGTGCGAGTCCTTTCCGTAACCAAGCATAAAACCTTCATGTGCTTTCGGTGCAAATTTTGAGTTGTGATGAGGATCTCTAATCCAACATTTAGCACCGAGGACTTTGAAATAACTTACATTGGGTTTCTTATCAGTGAGGAGTTCATAGGCAGTCTTTTTGAAGAATTTGTGAAGATATACTCTGTTGATGATGTGGCACGCAGTATCAATTGCCTCAGTCTAGAAACGACGAGGCGTTTTGTATTCATCAAGCATAGTGCGAGCCATCTCAGCAAGAGTCCTGTTCTTGCGCTCCACGAGCCCGTTCTTGCTGAGGAGTGTAAGGAGCAGATAACTCATGAGTGATACCAAGTTCATCAAGATAGTCATCGAGACCAGAATTCTTGAACTCAGTGCCATTGTCACTTCTGATGTGCTTGATCTTCACACCAAAGTTGGTTGAAGCCCTCGAGGAAAATCGTTTGAAGACTTCCTGCACTTCATGTTTGTAAGTAACAAGGTGTACCCATGTGTAACGAGAATAATCATCAACAATAACAAAGCCATATTGAGATGCTTCATTTGAGATAGCAGAATAATGATTAGGACCAAAGAGATCCATGTGAAGCAATTCAAATGGGCGAGTGGTGGTCATGATAGTCTTCGCTGGATGCTTGGCCTTGGTCATCTTCCCAGCTTCACAGGCTCCGCATAGGTGATCCTTGAGGAATTTGACATTCTCGATGCCAATAACATGCTTCTTCTTCGCAAGCATGTGCAAATTCCTCATGCCTGCATGACCAAGTCGTCGATGCCAGAGCCAGCCTTTTGAAGCTTTTGCAAGTAAGCACACGGCTGGTTATGGTCCTGTGGAGAAATCAACAATATACAGGTCTCCTCTCCTAAAGCCTTCGAAGACTTTGGAATTGTCATCTTCCATAACCACAACACAACGGTACTTGCCGAAGACAACAACCATATCAAGGTCACAAAGCATTGAGACAGACATAAGGTTGTATCCTAAGGACTCAACAAGCATGACTTTGTCCATGTGTCGATCCTTTGTAATCGCAACCTTACCTAGACCCAATACCTGACTTTTGCCTTTGTCAGCAAAGATGATATCCTTCAGATGCGACTGTGACAATGGAGCATCCATCAATAGATTCTTGTCACCAGTCATGTTGTTTGTACATCCACTATCGAGGACCAACTCAGTGGCTTTGGGTTGATCATCCTGCAGATGAATTAGTGCAGCTTACAAACTCATATACTTCATCAGTGAAGAATATGACATCAATTCATCAGATCAATTTCATCATGTAAAAGAACTGATAAAGCAATATGAGGACGTGAGAAATGAAAGCTCATTTCTTCATGATTAGCCTGTGTCCTTTCAGGCATGCTCAGGTCTCCAGCAAATTCTTCAGACGATTATGTGCGTCTGGAGACCTGACCCTGCAGAAGAGATTAGTTCTCTTTCTTCACCACCCACATCTGAAGGGGTGGCAAAGAGTTCATCATTCTGCGAGCTCCATACGAGAAGGATGGCATAGAAGCCAGTCCATTTTGTTTCACATAATATGGTTTAGAGTAAGCATAAGAGTAAGAAGAGAAATTCTTCGAGGACTTATGGACATAATGATTTGAAGAATAATGCACATATCCATAATCCTTAGATCTTCCCTGCGAAACAGAAGGGTTAGCACGATGATGTTCATATAAGGACTTTGATCCATATGAAGAATTTGGTCCATATGAAGAATTTGATCTGGGGTTCCTATTCTTCACAGGTGGCGTCATGATGACATTCACCTGAAGATTTTCAAGGCATCTTTTGGCAACCCAGATTTTCTTCACAGGGGAGTCGTTCCTGCAGTTAGTGCCAACATATCTAGCAAATACTTCACCATTCTGATTTTTGAATAGCTTATAGTTGGAGTCAATTGACTCATCATCAGAATGAGGAGATTCACATGCAAATCCAGATAAGTTAGATGAATCAACTGGAGGTCCCTTTGCAGCAACCCATGTAGTTTTGGGGTACTGCTCAGGCTTCCAATATGTACCATCAGCATTGAGTTTCCTCTCAAAGGCGATACCCTCTTTCCTAGGGTTCCTGTTGAGGCTTTGCTTTTTAAGCACATCACAAAGAGCCTGATGCCCTTTGAGGCTTTTGTACATGCCTGACGTGTACAATTCATTCAGCCCTACATCGTCAGTGATACTAGCAATGTCCTCAGATGAGGAATTAGTGATAGCAGAGGCATGTGAAGAATTTGAAACATTAGCAGCATTTGAACATTCAGGTGAAGAATTAGCAGATTCACGTTCAATGCACTTCAAGCATGGAGGAACAAATTCTTCCTGAGATGCGCTGATTTGTTGAGCAAGTAATGAATCGCGCTCCTTTTGAAGATCTTCATAACTCACTCTTAGCTTCTCAAGGTCTTGCTTTCTTTGAAGAAATTCATAAGAAAGCTTCTCATGATCCGATAAGAGAGTGTTATGATGACTTTGAAGTTTGTCAAGCTTGGACTGAAGTCTCTGAAGATTTTCAGTCAAAGTTTCAGTGCGATCCATTTCTTCACCCAACATATCATCACTTTTATTTAGCATGTTTTGAACCTTTTCTAAAGCCCTTTGTTGTTTTATAGCAATCTTAGCAAGTTTAGAATAGCTGGGCTTAAGGTTTTCATCAGATTCATTCTCACTTGTTTCAGAGGAGGTATATTTGAGTACCTTGGCATCCTTTGCCATGAAGCAATAGGTGGGAGCGTAGTCATCATCCCCTTCATCTGCCTTGTTGGTGAGGTCATTTTCCTCAATGTTGAAGATAGACTTGCTGACGAATGCAGTAGCGAGAGCAAGGCTCGCCACTCCGTATTCGGACTCCTCAGATGACTCATCTTCCTCATTTTCTTCAGATTCAACCTCAGAGTCCATTTCCTTGCCAATGAATGCCCTAGCCTTCTTGGAGCTGCTCTTCTTGTGATATGAAGGCTTTGAGGATTTTGATGATGAGGATTTTGTGGATTTCTTCTTTTTCTTTGCATCATCAGAACTGTAATCCTCGTATTTCTTCTTCTTTGATTCCTTTTCCCACTGAGGACAATCTTGAATGAAATGTCCAGGTTTCTTGCACTTGTGACAGAGCCTCTTCTTGTAGTCACTGGATGAGGAATCATTGCTCCTTGAGGATCTTCCAAGGTGACCACGTCTTGAGAACTTTTGGGACTTCTTCACGAGCAGAGCCAGATCATGACTCAGTTCTTCAAGATCAGCAAGGCTGATACCAGAGTCTTCATCTTCGGACTCAGATACTGCCTTGGCCTTCAGTGCACGTGTTCTGCCATAGCTTGAACCATAGAGATCTCTCTTTTCAGTAAGTTGGAACTCATGAGTATTTAGCCTCTCGAGAATATCAGCGGGATCAAGTGACTTGTATTCAGCACATTCTTGTATCATCAATGCCAGAGTGTCAAATGAAGAATCAAGCGATCTCAGCAATTTCTTCACCACCTCATGGTCAGTGATGTCAGTGGCACCAAGTACTTGAAGCTCATTTGAGATGTCAGTGAGGCGATCGAAGGTTTGTTGAACATTTTCATTGTCAAGTCTTTTGAAGCAGTTGAAGAGATTGCGAAGAACAGCAACTCGAGAGTCACGCTGAGTTGAGACTCCTTCATTCACTTTGGAAAACCTATTCCAGATAAGCTTCGCTGTTTCCAAAGCACTCACTATGCCATAATGTCCTTTGCTCAGATGTGCACATATGATATTCTTCGCATGAGAGTCGAGTTGCTTGAATCTCTTCACATCGGCAGCATTCAGAGAAGGTGTGACTGAGGGAACACCATTTTCCACAACATACCAGAGATCGTTATCAATTGCTTCAAGATGCATTCGCATCTTATTCTTCCAGTAGGGGTAGTCCGTCCCATCGAAGGTAGGACACCCAGCAGAGACCTTGATCATACATGCAGTCGACATAACTAAAACTCCAGGCGGTTAAACCAAAATCACACAGAACAAGGGAGTACCTTGCTCTGATACCAATTGAAAGTGCGTTATATCGACTAGAGGGGGGGTGAATAGGCAATTTTTATGAAATTCTTCACTGAGGAATTTGCCGGTGAGGAAATTCCTTAGAGAAGAACTACTAGCAGCGGAATAAGTACTCAAAGGTAAACATAACAGAATACAAGCATAGTCATCATGATGAAATGAAGATAGGCACAGAGTACAGGAGGCATAATCACATGATAACACATGATGAAGACAAACAAACTGAAGAAATTGAACTGAGGAAATTGAGAAAGTCTTCAGTCAATGTCTTCTAACACAGATATGAACAAACATACAGCACAGTTATGAGGAAATTAAAGAGTTGAGGAAATAGAACCAGTAAGCTCGGTGAAGACAATGATTTGGTAGACCGGTTCCAACTGCTGTCTCAGTTGTACGTCTGGTTGGAGCGGCTGAGTATTTAAACTCGAGGAAACACAGTCCCGGACAACCAGTCAAGGACACTTAGTCCAAGACACCCAGTGCTCACTGTATTCTCCTTGAACTAAGGTCACACAGACCTCGTCCAATCACTCGTGGTAAGTCTTCAGGCGACTTCCAAACCTTCACAAACTTGGTCACCCGGCGATCCACAATTCCTCTTGGATGCTCTAGACCATGACGCCTAACCGTCTGGAAGAAGCACAGTCTTCAAAGGTAACAAGGGTCGGATCCACTCAGGAACAATCTCTTCAGTGATGCTCAATCACTTGGGGTTTGTAGGTGTTTGGGTTTTGGGTTTTTGGTTTTTCCTCACTTGATGATTTTTGCTCCAAGTCCTCGGAGGATGGGTTGCTCTCAAATGACAAGTGTCGGTTTCTCTCGGAGCAGCCTCTACCAACTAGTGGTTGTAGGGGGCGGCTATTTATAGCCTAGGGAGCAGCCCGACATGATAAGACATAAATGCCCTTCAATGATATGACCGTTAGGTGGATAGATATTTTGGAACAGCTGGCGCATAGCACAACAACGGTCGGAATTTTGAGTACCAAAATCCTCAGGGCTATCATGTTCCTCACTGTGTAGGCAATCCTCACTGGCGAATTCCTAACTCCTCAGTCAGGACAAATTCCTCAGAGACCAGAAGAACTTCGTCTCTGTCACTGAAGAGATTGACTGAACTGTATGAGATTTCTAATGGCTTCACTCGAAGGGATTGGTAGGTGTAGGATTTTGAGTTGAGCATCACATGGAAATTTTTCCTTAGTATTTCCTCGACCCCCTTTAACAGTATGGTGTTTCCTATGACTCAAGAAAGAGAAAAACAAAACTATGAAAACAAAAGCCTTCAAGCTTCACATTCCCATGAATATCAGTCTCACGGACACACCAATTTTCCTTTCACTTTCAAAGTCTTCATGAAAGTCTTCAGAATACCAAATTCTTCAGTCGAAGATATTCATTTTAGGGGTCGAATTTTCCTGTATATCACATCTCATATGACTTATAGACCTGTGTACACTCACACACACACGCAATTAGTCCCTTACCTATAAGTCTTTTCAATACACCAAAATCACTAAGGGGCACTAGATGCACTTACATAATTGCTACCGTCAATCAAAGCAAGATAAGATGCATAAAAGATAAACATCACATGCAATCAATATAAGTGATATGATATGGCCATCATCATCTTGTGCTTGTGATCTCCATCTTCGAAGCACCGTTATGATCACCATCGTCACCGGTGCGACACCTTGATCTCCATCGTAGCATCGTTGTCGTCTCGCCAATCTTATGCTTCTACGACTATCGCTACCGCTTAGTGATAAAGTAAGGCATTACAGGGTGATTGCATTGCATACAATAAAGCAACAACCATATGGCTCCTGCCAGTTGCCGATAACTCGGTTACAAAACATGATCATCTCATACAATAAAATTTAGCATCATGTCTTGACCATATCACATCACAACATGCCCTGCAAAAACAAGTTAGACGTCCTCTACTTTGTTGTTGCAAGTTTTACGTGGCTGCTACGGGCTTTAGCAAGAACCGTTCTTACCTACGCATCAAAACCACAACGATAGTTTGTCAAGTTGGAGCTGTTTTAACCTTCGCAAGGACCGGGCGTAGCCACACTTGGTTCAACTAAAGTTGGAGAAACTGACACCCGCCAGCCACCTGTGTGCAAAACACGTCGGTAGAACCAGTCTCGCGTAAGCATACACGTAATGTCGGTCCGGGCCGCTTCATCCAACAATACCGCGAACCGAAGTATATGACATGCTGGTAAGCAGTATGACTTATATCGACCACAAACTCACTTGTGTTTCACTTGTGCACACATTCAACGCATAAAACCTAGGTTCGGATTGCCACTGTTGGGGAACGTAGTAATTTCAAAAAAATTCCTACGCACACGCAAGATCATGGTGATGCATAGCAACGAGAGGGGAGAGTGTTGTCCATGTACCCTCGTAGACCGAAAGCAGAAGCGTTAGCACAACGTGGTTGATGTAGTCGTACGTCTTCACGGCCTGACCGGTCAAGCACCGAAACTACGGCACCTCCGAGTTCTAGCACACGTTCAGCTCGATGACGATCCCCGGACTCCGATCCAGCAAAATGTCGGGGAAGAGTTCTGTCAGCATGACGGCGTGGTGACGATCTTGATGTTCTACTGTCGCAGGGCTTCGCCTAAGTACCACTACAATATTATCGAGGACTATGGTGGAGGGGGGCACCGCACATAGCTAAGAGATCAATGATCAACTGTTGTCTTTGGGGTGCCCCCCTGCCCCTGTATATAAAGGAGCAAGGGGGAGGAGGTGCGGCCAGGCAAGGGGCGCGCCAGGAGGAGTCCTACTCCTCCTCCTGGGAGTAGGATTCCCCCCTTTCCATGTTGGACTAGGACTTGGGGGGAGGAGAGAGAGGGAAAAGGAAAGGGGGGGGCGCCGACCCCCCTCCTTGTCCAATTCGGACTGGGGGGAGGGGCGCGCGGCTGCCCCTTGGCCTCCTCTCCACTTCCTCCACTAGGCCCATTAAGGCCCATTAGGTTACCGGGGGGTTCCGGTAACCTCCCGGTACTCCGGTAAAATGTTGATTTCACCCGGAACACTTCCGATGTCCAAACATAGGCTTCCAATATATCAATCTTCATGTCTCGACCATTTCGAGACTCCTCGTCATGTCCGTGATCATATCTGGGACTCCGAACAACCTTCGTACATCAAAATATACTAGGAAATATGCCCGTGCGTTGCAACGGGAGAAAAATAATATCTCAGCATTCCCCACATCCCCACACACTCTTCCATGTCCTCTATGTGAACACATCGCCTGATCTATATTGTCGCTTATCCTCCTTCTTGCCATCATCGGCGGTGGTAGTTCAAGCTTGTGTCTGTGAAACAACATGGGCGGCTGCCGTCAATAATGGGAGGAGATGGTCGGCAATAGTGCATGGCCGCAGCGGTTGGGTGTCGTCGGTTAGCGCCTCGACTATTGTCACCTCCTGCAGCGCATAAATTTTGTTTGACTGGCATAATTAGTGCATAACCATGCATGAATGTCCCTTCATTAACATGATTTATTCTCTTTGGCTATTTTTGCGCTCACGTGCCCACAATTTTTTATTAATTAGAGAAAAACCAACTTATTATCTTTTATTAGCACGTGCCCACAATTTTTTCAATTATAGACTATAGCCAACAAGCATATTGTCTTTTATTGGCACGTGCAAGTTACCTCCGGCAATAATTTGTGGAGTGTCGCGTTCTGCACATGATTCTTGAGACAACTTTCATATTCTCACACAACCTTCTTATTTAACAACTTAGGGACATATAAAAACTTGTGTGATGTAGTATAAAATTCCAAGGTGGGATTGTTCCTATCATAATTGCGAGCTAGCTGAGTTGGCTTTGTCCGTCGGTACAATAGGGAAGGTTCATAGTTCAATCCCCTCGCGCCCTTAATTTTTTGCTGCTTGTCAGTGTGATAGAAAAAGAAATGCACCGTAGGCCCAGTTGGAGATAAATTAATAAAAATGGGAAACTACATGTGGAATGGGTGAAACAAAATCTATAAGTATATTTTTGCTTTTTCTCGGGGCAGCTGTGCGGGAGCTACTATATGATGCTAGTTGCGTCAAATAGTGCGTGGAAGGCACAACCGATCGCGTCTGGGCCAACTACTGCCAGGCACTGATATGATCTGTGTTTGCAAGGCACGAGTAATAATTCAGAAAAACGACTGGTTGAACAATCGAACACATGACCTTAAAGACTCGACCAGATGCTGTTGGCCATGGCAACAAATGCCTACTGCTAACCAATGGCCGCCGCGAATATTAAAGAACATACTGCAACATTAGATTTAAAACATATTTTGATTTTTTAAATATGAATTGCCGAATATTCTTGGAAAATATAATATTTTGATATTACAAACAATATTTTTAATATTCCACCCATTTTAGAAAAACATGAACAAAATTTGAAACAACATCATTTTCTGAAGACATGAACCTTTTATGACAACACAATCATTTTTTTAAGTTGTGACCGACTTTTGAAAATGAAACATGTTTTGAACATTCAGAACAATGTTATAAAATGTATTTTTAAACACGGACATTATTGAATTTGTGAACATTTTACTAAAACAAGAATATTTTTCGAATTTTGAATATTTTTTAAAATGTATTTTTTGGGAATCCCAAACAATTTTCAAAAACAAAAAAAATATGTCCTGAATTTCGAAAGAAAATCAGAACGAGAGAAAAATATATTTTTTCCAAACATTTTTAAAAACGGGAACACAATATTTAATTGTAAGTTTTTTCGGAAATTTTACAAAAATAAAATGCTGATTTTTAAAAAAAAATATTACAAAATAAGTTAAAATAAAAATAAATTTGGAAGAAAAAACGAAACAGGCTTGCATAGTTTTGGGGTCCGTTTGTGAAGCTCTGACTATCTGCCACGTAGGGCGACAAATAGAGTTTTTGCAGCTTCATGAGCGAGCAAATAAGTGGGCTGACTTGGCTGGGCCACAGGGTGTGCGGCCCAAGTCGAAAATCTGGATTGTAATATAAAAAACAGACGGACAGACAAAAATTTAGTACCACCTCGGATAGAAAAATAAATTTCGACAGTGAACGGATGAAAATTTTGGCGAAACGCACCTTGCTTTATTAGTAGGTATAGATAAACTCATAATGAAACTGTCATCGTAACGTTAAGCATGCGGACCCTACGGGTTCGAGAACAATGTAGACATGACCGAGACATGTCTCTGGTCAATAACCAATAGCGGAACCTGGATGCTCATATTGGCTCCTACATTTTCTACGAAGATCTTTATCGGTCAGACCGCATAACAACATACGTTGTTCCCTTTGTCATCGGTATGTTACTTGCCCGAGATTCGATCGTCGGTATCTCAATACCTAGTTCAATCTCGTTACCGGCAAGTCTCTTTACTTGTTTCGTAATACATCATCCCGCAACTAACTCATTAGTTGCAATGCTTGCAAGGCTTAAGTGATGTGCATTACCGAGAGGGCCCAGAGATACCTCTCCGACAGTCGGAGTGACAAATCCTAATCTCGAAATATGCCAACCCAACAAGTACCTTAGGAGACACCTGTAGAGCACCTTTATAATCACCCAGTTACGTTGTGACGTTTGGTAGCACACAAAGTGTTCCTCCGGTAAACGGGAGTTGCATAATCTCATAGTCATAGGAACATGTATAAGTTATGAAGAAAGCAATAGCAACAAACTAAAGATCAAGTGCTAAGCTTATGGAATGGGTCAAGTCAATCACATCATTCTCCTAATGATGTGATCCCGTTAATCAAATGACAACTCATGTCTATGGCTAGGAAACATAACCATCTTCGATCAACGAGCTAGTCAAGTAGAGGCATACTAGTGACACTCTGTTTGTCTATGTATTCACACATGTATTATGTTTCCGGTTAATACAATTCTAGCATGAATAATAAACATTTATCATGATATAAGGAAATAAATAATAACTTTATTATTGCCTCTAGGGCATATTTCCTTCAGCGGATGGTAACAGGAGGCAGGGGACACGATGTTTACCCAGGTTCGGGCCCTCTTGATGGAGGTAAAACCCTACGTCCTGCTTGATTATTCTTGATGATATGAGTATTAAAAGAGTTGATCTACCACGAGATCAGAGAGGCTAAACCCTTGAGGCTAGCCTATGGTATGATTGTATGTTGTCCTACGGACTAAGCCCTCCGGTTTATATAGACACCGGAGGGGGCTAGGGTTACACAAGGTCGGTTACAAGGGAGGAGATATACATATCCGTATTGCCTAGCTTGCCTTCCACGCCAAGGAGAGTCCCATCCGGACACGAGACGAAGTCTTCAATCTTGTATCTTCATAGTCCAACAGTCCGGCCAAAGGTATAGTCCGGCTGTCCGGAGACCCCCTAATCCAGGACTCCCTCAGTTATAGTTTGTTTTAAGTATCGAGTTGTAATTCTTGAGTTGTAAGTAAATAAAAGTGTGATGATCATCATTATTAGAGCATTGTCCCAGTGAGGAAAGGATGATGGAGACTATGATTCCCCCACAAGTCGGGATGAGACTCCGAATGAAAAAAAAAGAAAAAAAGAGGCCATAAAAAAGGCCCAAACAAAAAAAGAGAAAAAGAGAGAAGGGGCAATGCTACTATCCTTTTTCCACACTTGTGCTTCAAAGTAGAACCATGATCTTCATGATAGAGAGTCTCTTATGTTGTCACTTTCATATACTAGTGGGATTTTTTCATTATAGAACTTGGCTTCTATATTCCAATGATGGGCTTCCTCAAAATGCCCTAGGTCATCGTGAGCAAGCGAGTTGGATGCACACCCACTTAGTTTCTTTTTGAGCTTTCATAGACTAATAGCTCTAGTGCATCCGTTGCATGGCAATCCCTACTCACTCACATTGATATCTATTGATGGGCATCTCCATAGCTCGTTGATACGCCTGGTTGATGTGAGACTATCTTCTCCTTTTTGTCTTCTCCACAACCACCATTCTATTCCACCTATAGTGGTATGTCCATGTCATCTTGCCTAATGTGTTACCTTGCTTGAGTTTATCCCTCCACATCATGTCATCTTGCCTAATGTGTTACTCTGTTCTTATGAACTTAATAATCTAGATGCTTGTTGGATAGCGGTCGATGTGCGGAGTAATAGTAGTAGATGCAGAATCATTTCGGTCTACTTGACACGGACGTGATGCCTATGTTTATGATCATGCCTAGATACTCTCATAACTATGCGCTTTTCTATCAATTGCTTGGCAGTAATTTGTTGACCCACCGTAATATATGCTATCTTGAGAGAAGCCACTAGTGAAACCTATGGCCCCCGGGTCTACTTTACATCATATAAGTTTCCGATCTACAATTCTAGTTTACTATTTATTTTGCAATCTTTACTTTCCAATCTATACAACAAAAATACCAAAAATATTTATCTTATTATCTTTATCAGATCTCACTTTTGCAAGTGGCCATGAAGGGATTGACAACTCCTTTATCGTGTTGGTTGCAAGGTTCTTATTTGTTTGTGCAGGTACTAGGCGACTTGCATGTAGTCTCCTACTGGATTGATACCTTGGTTCTCAAAAACTAAGGGAAATACTTACGCTACTTTGCTGCATCACCCTTTCCTCTTCAAGGGAAAATCAACGCATGCTCGAGAGGTAGCACTATGCCACTCGTTTAGCGAGTCACTTTAACGTTCAGATACGCCAACATGATTATTGCTTGCCCAAGGTTTACTTAGATCACCAGACTATGACAGCTCATCAATTTATTGATGGCGAGAACACTACTATTCATATTCCTTACAACCTAGTTTTTAGTGAGGATACCCGTGATATTATTACATTGCCTACACCTGCTTTGTTTGATTCTATTGCCAGGGGTGGATATAGGATCATGCCAGATGACATCATTGCCTACCGGAACACCTAGGCGGTAGCAGAGAAGGAGCCTTAGGAGTGGGACGCTCAGGTGCCTGCTCCATAGCACTTCAACGTGGGACCGGATGGTTACTACGAGAGTAGATTACCAAGCTAGGACAAAAGCCTAAGCTTGTGCGAGTACGTGTTTCCACCGACATTATATTCATGCTCATACATTTTATTCCATTTGTCAGTGTTCACACTTTTTCATTGTACTATCCATGCTAGATTTATTTTCTCTCTATCTTCTGGTGTGTTTGGAAAACTTTGAGAAAACCCTAAAATATTTCCCGCTTCTTTTCTGTTTTTCTTTCTAGTTTAATTAGTTATATATTTAAAAGAAAACCTAAAAAGATTTCCCAATTCTTCTTTTGCTTGTTGGGAGCTTTCCCGTGTAAATAGTTTTTCTCCTTTTTCTTCCTTTTGATTTGCCTTCTTCAAGAAAAACTAAAAACTCCAAAAATATTTCAGTGTGTTTCTCTAAAATTCTGTTCTTTTTATTGAGTCATACCAAGGAGAAGACCATGATGAAAATGTTGAGTGACTCTCATATGCATTATTGTTGATCTAATAAAGAACCCAAATTATCTTGTCTTCTCCCTTTGAATGAAATGTTTGCAGATTCCAGCTTAGTCCACGACACTCTTGCACTATTATTATTTTCAAATCGTTCGGTCGTGCAAGTGAAAGGCAATAAGGGCGATATTTGGTGAACTGGTTGTGGCAGAGAGAAACGGGTATGAACTCAACTTGTTTTGTTTTTGTAAATATGTTTAACCTAGTATCCATGATTTAGCATATTATGATCAAACATGTTTGCAATGACAATTAGAGATTATAGTTTCTCATGCCATTCTTAAGTAGCTAGGAGTGGATAATGATTTATCTTGGGTGTCAACATTCCGTTAAAAGGATTGCGATGTAGTATGATGATATGGTATCCTCCTCTGAATGTTTCAAGTGGCTTGACTTGGAACATGCTCATGCATGTAGTTGAATCAAAATCAACATAGCCTCTATGATATTTATGTTCATGGTGTTCATATCCTACTCATGCTAGTATATATCCAATGTTCATTATGCATAATGCATGTTCATGACCGTTTTTGCTCTCTAGCTAGTCGCTTCCCAACCTACTTTCTAGCCTTCGCCTATATTAAGGGGAAATACTGCTTGTGCATCAAAATCCTAAAACCTGAGTTAATCCAGATGAGTCCACCATACCTACCTATATGCGGTATTACCCTGCTGTTCTAAGTAAATTTGCATGTGCCACCTCTAAAAACTTCAAATAAAGATCCTTTTTGTGTGCCTCGATTGTTCATAGAGCGACATGAGGTAGTCCGTATCTTCCATGCTAAGCGGGTTATTCTCATGATGAGTGTTTATTCAGTCATCCTTGCAAGAGAGGGGTGGTAATAGGGATTCCCAGTTCCGAAATCAAATTGCAAATAATTAAACAAAACCGCCCCAGGACCGATGTCGGTATGGACAGTACCTGAGGATTCGGCTAGCCATGGAGTGTGATTGTTGCTGGAGGGGGAGTAAACCTTTACTTTTATCGCTGGGGAATTGGCACTAATGTGTTTATCATGGAAGATATCGATAACTAATGGTCGCGAAGTAAATAGGAAGGGTGTGTTTCTCAAATTTTCATTTACCTCTGTTTTAAAAACTGAGCTTTGGCACCGCTGCAAATTCCCTGCTTGCCTCTGTGAAGGGACTATCTATTTAATTTTATGTTGATCATCACCTTCCTCAAATAAGTGCCAGATTCTAAGAGCACTATTGTCATCCTCATGCACTGTGTATAGTTAATGTTGGATGCATCATGATTGGGTTTTTCTACCATGAATTACAATGTTTAGTCGCTGCTTGAACTTTGGAGGTGCTCTGCATTTATGTTTTGCGGTCTCAGAAAGGGCTAGCGAGATACCACTGTTGTCATATTATATCATGATTGTTTTGACAAGGTGTTGTCATTCAAGATATTTCTTTATTGCTTGCTAGTTGATTATGTCATTGATATGAGTTAATATAATTTTTAAGAGTTATTGTTGACATGGTTAGTTATAATCTTTGCTGAAATCCTGGGTGCTACTGATTGCTCTCTGGTTGTAGTGCCAGAAAAGCTTCTGTCTGCTAGGACTACGTCGGTATTTCCCCAAAGACGAAGGGATGATGAAGCACAACGAAGGTAGGTATTTCCCTCAGTTAAGAAACCAAGGTTATCGAACTAGTACGAGAACCAAGCAACACAACGTAAACAACACCTGCACACAAATAACAATGAGTGGTTGGCACTTGGCACTATGTCAATAGGTTAGTATCAAAAATGATATAAAATGATTATAAAGCATCCAATATTGATAATATAACAGCATGAAATAAAATAAAAATATAGACACGTTGGAGACGTATTAGCTACTTAAGGGTATTTATGTAAACAAGGGCAAAAGAGTTCGTAAAAGTTTTTATTTTCCACTTTCAGTTTATCAACTGAATTGCTTGAGGACAAGCAAAGATTTAAGCTTGATGGAGTTTATACGTGTCCGTCATATCTACTTTTCCTAACACTTTCCTCTTGTTTTGGACTCTAATTTGCATGATTTGAATGAAACTAACCTGTACTGACGATGTTTTCAAGAGAACTAAAATGGTGTTGTTTTTGTGCAGAAATAAAAGTTCTCGGATTGGAACGAAGCGCGCCCTGGTGGGTTGTGCTCACCCAGGGCCCCCGCAGACCCTGAGTCCAACTCCAGAAATACCTACTTTTCCATAAAATATAAGGGAGGAAGAATGATCTCGTTTCACGATACGGAGCCTCCGCCACCTCCTGTTCTTCATCGGGAGGCCAGATCTGGAGTCCGTTTGGGGCTCCGGAGAGGGGGATCTTCGTCATCACCAACCCTTCGCCATTGCCAATTCCATGATGCTCTCCACCAGGAGTGAGTAATTCCTTCGAAGGCTCGCTGGTCGGTGAGGAGTTGGATGAGATTCATCATGTAATCGAGTTAGTTATGTTAGGGCTTGATCCCTAGTATCCATTATGTTCTTAGATTGATGTTGATATGACTTTTCCATGATTAATGCTTGTCACTTTGGGCCTGGGTACCATGATTTCAGATCTGAGCCGTTTATGTTATCACCATTATATCTATGTTCTAGATCCAATCTTGCAAGTTATATTCACCTATTACGTGTTGTGATCCGTAAACCCCGGAGTGACAGTATTCGGGATACTATCTGGTGATGACCGTAGTTTGAGGAGTTCATGTATTCACTATGTGTTAATGCTTTGCTCCGGTTCTCTATTAAAAGGAGGCCTTAATATCCCTTAGTTTCCTTATGGACCCCGCTACTACAGGAGGGTAGGACAAAAGATGTCATGCAAGTTCTTTCCATAAGCACGTATGACTATTTATGGAATACATGCCTGCATTATATTTATGAACTGGAGCTAGTTTTGTATCGCCTAGGTTATGACTGTTATATGATGAATATCATCCAACGAATCCATCGATCCAATGCCTACGATTTTTCTATATATTGATCTTGATAAATTACTTCTGCTACTGTTACTGTTACACTTGCTACAAAATCATTGCTACCACTGTTACCGTTACTATTGATGTTGCTACTACTATCTAAACTATCATACTACTATGCTACTTATCACTTTGCTGCAGATAATTAAGCTCCAGGTGTGGTTGAATTGACAACTCAGCTGCTAATACTTGCAAATATTCTTTGGCTCCCCTTGTGTCAAATCAATAAATTTGGGTTGAATACTCTACCCTCGAAAACTGTTGTGATCCCCTATACTTGTGGGTTATCAGTGGGCACAACCCACGTGAGCGCGCTAGGAGGGGGCGCGCCCTGGTGGGTTGTGCTCCCCCAGGGACCCCTCCTCCGGTGGTTCTTGGCTCCAGTATTTTTATTTTATTGTATAAAAATTCTCCAAAAAGTTTTGTTCCAATCCGAGAACTTTTATTTCTGCACAAAAACAACAACATGGTAGTTCTGCTGAAAACAGTGTCAGTCCGGGTTAGTTTCATTCAAATCATGCAAATTAGAGTCCAAAACAAGAGGAAAAGTGTTAGGAAAAGTAGATACAACAGAGACGTATCAACGTCATGAGGATTTTTTTTGAATTTATGAAGATGACATCATCCTTTCATATGGCGGGTTATGAAGATCTGTTCAAGGTTAAAAATTTAGAAGGACCAAAGAAGACTCGCCAACCAGCGGCATTGAAGATTGATATGAGCAAGTTCAAATCAATCTGGGGCCTAATGTTGGGGATATGACCCCATGGTGTAACCCGCCTTAGAAGGGCAGGGTTGGGCTATTGGCGACTTAACAATGAAGCCTTAGATAGGCCCAAGAGACCAAGACATGGAGCCAGGGAGGCGACTTACGAGGTGGGCCGGATGAAGGCCCAAGGCCAGAAGACGGTGCGTGACCCGAAAGTGTAAGCCGCCCGATGGCGACTTGCCAAAGAAGGCAACGCAACTTAGAGCCGGGATCGGTTATGAAGTATAACCCAACCCGGACTCTTGTAAGCCCGGGGCCTCGACCTGTGTATATAAAGGCGAGTCCCTATGGCAGGTAAGGGGGGTTAGACTCAAACGATAGCTAGGTTAAGCGAATCCGCTCCTTTGTAATCGATACTCAAGCAACATAACACAAAGCAAGACGTAGGCTTTTACCTCGATCATGAGGGGCCGAACCTGGGTAAACTCGTGTCTCTCGTCCTGTTCAACCCCTTCAAGCTAGTCACCATAGAGATGGCCTCGCACCTAAGTCCTTTCGCTAGGGCATCTGCCGTGTTAACCCCATGACAACTATTGAGAGATTGTTCTAGTGAAAGTATGAACCATATGCGTTGTTTCTAAGCATTGCAATGCCATTTGTGCTCCGTTTTATCACTTGTTACCTTGCTGCTTTTATATTTTCAGATTACAAAAACCTATATCTACTATCCGTACTACACTTGTATTATCATCTCTCTTACGAACTAGTGCACCTATACAATTTACCGTTGTATTTGGTGTGTTGGGGACACAAGAGATTTCTTGTATTTGGTTGCAGGGTTGTTTGAGAGGGACAATCTACATCCTACACCTCCCATAGATTGATAAGCCTTAGGTCATCCACTTGAGTTGAAAATTGCTATTGCCCTACAAAACTCTGCGCTTGGAGGCCCAACACGAGTCTACAAGAATAAGTTGTGTACTGGCATCACTCTCATAAAAGCATATGAACTGAAACACAAAGGGAGCATCATGAGAAATATAGCAAGCACATTTAAGCCTAACCCACTTCCTATGCATAGGAATTTTATAAGCAAACAGCTTATTGTACCAAGAACCAACTAGCATAGGAAGGCAAAACAAGTATAACTTCAAAACTTCCGACACATAGAGAGGAAACTTGATGTTGTTGATATATATATATATATATGTATGTATGTATGTATGTATGTATGTATGTATGTATGTATGTATATATAAGCATATATTCCCTTGCCATAATATTTTTAGTAGCATCATGAACAAATTCAACAATTTAACTACCACATAAAGCATTCTTTTCATGATCGACAAGCATTGAAATTTTATTACTCTCCAGATAAGCAAATGTATTCTCATCGATAATAGTGGGAGCAAATTCAATGAAATAACTATCATATGACACTTGATTTTCATAATCAATTTTAGCATTAAAATCATGATGAAAAGTTTCATGGCTATCATTATTCTTTATATCATAAGTTTCATCACAATAATAATCATAGATAGCAACTTTGTTGTCATAATCAATTGAAACCTCTTCCAAAATAGTGGAATCGTCATTAATAAAGTCATGACCTCTCCAAATCTACTTTCGTAATTATTACAATAAGATTCAACACCCTTTGAAATAGTGGGATCATTGTCTAGAGTTGACACTCTTCCAAACCCACTTTCATCATTGTAATCATCATAAATAGGAGGCATGCTATCATCATAATAAATTTGCTCATCAAAAGTAGGGGGACTAAAAAGATCATCTTCATCAAACATAGCATCCCCGAGCTTTGCATATCATTAGTATCATGGATATTCAAAGAATTCATACTAATGTCATTGCAATCATGCTTATCATTCAAAGATTTTATGCCATACATTTTATTGAATTCTTCTTTTAACACTTTGGCACAATTTCTGATCCATCATTTTCAAGAAAGACTTTATAAAGATAGGCAATTTGGCACAACTTCACTTCCATTTTTTATAGTTTTCTTTTATAAACCAAATTAGTGAATAAACAAGAAACTAAAATATTCAATTGCAAGATATAAAGATATACCTTCAAGAACTCACCTCCCCGGCAACGGAGCTAGAAATAGCATGATGTCTACTACGCAACTTTTATTCTTGTAGACTCTGTTGGGTCTCCAAGCTCAGAGTTTGGAGGACAACAACAAATTTCCCTCAAGCGGATGACCTAAGGTTTATCAATCCATGGAAGTGTAGGATGAAGATGGTCTCTCTCAAACAACCCCGCAATCAATTACAAAGAGTCTCTTGTGTCCCCAACACACCCAATACAATTGTCAATTGTATAGGTGCACTAGTTTGGCAAAGAGATGGTGATACAAGTGTAATGCGGAAGGTAGGAATAGGCTTTTATAATCTGAATAAATAAAAACAGCAAGGTAACAAGTAGCAAACAATGAGTAAAATGGTATATCAATGCTTAAAAACAAGACTTAGGGTTCATACTTTCACTAGTGCAATCTCTCAATAGTGCTAACATAGTTGAATCATATAGCAATCCCTCAATGTATGACAAAGAATCACTCCAAAGTCCTTATCAATAGCGGAGAACATAAGATGAAATTCTTGTAGGTAGCGAACCACCTCAAAGTTTTCTTTTTGATCAATCTATTGAGTCGTCCCTATAAGTGTCACAAACAGCCCTAGAGTTCGTAATACAAGAACAACATATGATACACATCAATCAACTCTAATGTCACCTAGATACTCCAATGTCACCACAAGTATTCATGAGTCAATTATTCGATCTTCATCAAACAATTTCAGATTCATAATATTCAATCCAACACAAACAAACCTCAAAGAGCAAGACTCAACTAATCACAACAAGATAGAGAGGGAAGAACACCATAGGATCCAACTATATTAACAAAGCTCATGATACATCAAGATCGTGCAAAATCAAGAACACGAGAGAGAGAGAGAGAGAGATCAAACACATAGCTACTGGTACATACCCTCAGCCTCGAGAGTGAACTACTCCCTCCTCGTCATGGAGACCACCGGGATGATGAAGATGGCCTCCGATGATGATTTCCCCCTCCGGCAGGTGATACGTCCATTTTGCATCATGTTTTCCTACTATTATTTATAATGTTTTTGGTCATTACTTCACTTTATGATGTAATTAATGCCTTTTCTCTCTTAATTTGCAAGATCTACCTAGAAAGGGAAATTACCGGCAGCTGGAATTCTGGACCTAAAAGAGCTACAACAGAGATAGCAATTCTACGGAGCTCCAAATGACCTGAAGCTTCACGAAGATTTTTTATTGATTATAAAAAAATATTGGAATGAAAAAATACCAGAGGGGGCCACCTGATGCTCATAAGGCAACAGGGCGCGCCTTGATGCCTTATGGGCCTCACAACTAGCCTCCGCCCCTCCTGCTATATGAAGCCATTTTCCCTAAAAATAAAGAGGAAGACTTTCGGGATGAAGCGTCGCTGTCTCGAGGCAGAACTTGGGCAGGAGCATGTTTTCTCTCCGGTGGAGCGATTCCTCGAGGGATACTTCCCTCCGAGAGGGGGAAATCAAAGCCATCGACATCACTAATTATCCACTCATTGTGGGAGGACCAATCTTTATCAATGTCTTCACCAGCACCATCTCATCTCAAACCCTAGTTCATCTTTTGTATCCAACCTTTGTCCCAAAACCTCGGGTTGGTACTTGTGGGTTGCTAGTAGTGTTGATTACATCTTGTAGTTGATGCTAGTTGGTTTATTTGATGGAAGATTATATGTTCAGATCCTTGAACATGAATATGATTTGTGAGTAGTTACTTTTGTTCTTGAGGACATGGGAGAAGTCTTGTTATAAGTAATCATGTGAAGTTGGTATTCGTTTGATATTTTGATGATATGTATGTTGTTCTTCCTTTAGTGGTGTCATGTGAATGTCGACTACATGGAACTTCACCATACTTGGGCCTAAGGGAGGACATTGAGGAGTAATAAGTAGATCATGGGTTGCGAGAGTGACAGAAGTTTAAACCCTAGTTTATGCGTTATTCCATAAGGGGCTGATTTGGATCCATATGTTTCATGCTACGGTTAGATTTATCTTAATTCTTCTTTCATAGTTGCGGATGCTTGTGAGGGTAATCATAAGAGGGTTGCTTGTTCAAGTAAGAAGAGAACCCTAGCACCGGTCCACCCACACATCAAATTATCAAAGTAGCGAACACAAATCAACTAAACATGTTGAACGTGACTAGATGAGAATTCCCATGTGTCCTCGAGAATACTTTTCTTACTATAAGAGAACTCCCCGACTTGTCCTTTGCTATAAAAAGGATTAGGCCACCTTGTTGTACCTTGTTACTATTGCTACTTGTTACTTCTTACGAATTATTACCTTGCTACAAAACTACATGTTATCGTTACTTTCAGCACTCAAAGAGAATACCTTGCTGAAAACTGCTTATCATTTCCTTCTCATCCTCGTTGAGTCTGACACTATTACTTATCGAAAGGACTACGATTGATCCCCTATACTTATGGGTCATCAGCAAGGTACGGGAAAAGGCCTCCAGATGGGATCTCTTTGGAACAGAGGCTTGTGGCGGTAGAGTCAAAGTTTTAGGTTTATTTGTGGGGTTTCTCTATTTATAAGATTTTTCAGCGTTGATTTCATGCCAAAAGGTGTAAGGCCCACAGGGCAACAACCCTGTACATACTCCCAGGGCACGTGGGGTTGCCTTGTCACCGCCTCATGGGTCTTCTGGTCCTCCCATGAAGTTTCAAGAGTCTCTTATGTTCTAAAATTGTCAATAAGTTTCGTCATGTGATGAATTCATTTGGTATGGATTTTCTGGAAAACCAAAAACAAGCAGAGAACAACAACTGGCACTGGTCACTAGGTTAATATGTTAGTCCATGTAAATCATATAAAAGTGCACCAAAACCAAATAAAATTATTGTACAGATGACATGAATACTTCATCAATTATAGATACGTTGGACATCAAACATGATTTGGCAAAAGCTAGAAATATGAAGCTAGTTTTATGCATGTTCGAGCAATTGTCGGGATTGAAGATCAATTTCAACAAGAGTGAATTGTTCTGCTTTGGGAGAGCCAAAGATGAACAAGACCCATATAGATACTTGTTCAGATGTGAACTTGGAACCCTTCCGTTTAGCTATTTGGGCATTTCATCATCGCAAGCTATCTAGCAAGGAGTGGAAATGTATAGAAGTTCGATTTGAAAAAAAAAAACTAAGCTGCTAGAAGGGCAAGCTTATGTCTTATGGTGGTCGGCTAGTACTGATAAATTTGATGCTAACGAGTATGTTGATGTTCCTATTGTCTTTCTTTGAAGTACCTATAGGAGTACGGAAAAGGCTAGACTTTTATCAATCATTATTTTTTTTTCAAAGCGATGAAATGAAGAGAACATAGGTTAACCAAGTAGGACATTATTTGTAGACGGAAAGACTAGGGTGTGCTTGGCATTGAGAATTTGGAGGTTAAAAATCGATGCCTACTCAGTAAGTGGTCGTATAGGCATTCAGTTGAGACCGAAGACACGTGGGTACAGATTTTGCGTAATAAGTACCTACAAACTAAGACCCTGGCCCAGGTTACCGTTAGACCCAATGATTCACCTTTCTGGAAAGGGTTAATGAGGACGCAAGAAGCCTTCTTTCATAGGAGTAAAGTCATCAGCGGTAACAGTAATTCCACTAGATTCTGGGAGGACACATGGTTAGGGGAGACGCCTCTAGCCATACAATATCCATCTCTGTATAATATTGTACACCATAAAGATGCCTATAGCGCTACAGTATTACAGTATGTCCCTCTAAACATTATATCTATAGAGATCTTTAGTAGGAGACCAATGGGATGCGTGGCTGCATCTCGTGCGGAGATTGATGGACATTCACTTGTCTGATGAGCCAGATGTGTTTTACTGAAAATTATCTATCAAAGGTATTTTCTCGATAAAATTAATGTACTCAGACTTAATTGACTTTGGCCCAATCCTGAAATCGTTGCATATTTGGAAGATTAATGTTCCTTTAAGAATCAAGGTCTTCATATGGTTTGTTCACAAGGAGGTGATTCTGACTAAGATAACTTAGCAAAGTGAAGATGGGAGAGTAGTCAATGTTGCTACTTTTGTGATCAGAATGAGACTACTAAGCACCTCTTTCTCATTTGTCCTCTTGCCAAACTTTTGTGGCGCACGGTTCATATAGCCTTTAATGTCAAGCCTCCAAGCAGTATTAGCACGTTATGTCGGATGTGGCTAAGTGGAGTTGAGCCAAGCACCGCGATACGTATTCGGATAGGACTATGCGCATTACTTTGGGCTATATGGAACTTAAAAAATGACATGGTTTTTAAGACAAACTCGTATAAATTTTTTGCAGGTTATTTACATGGCCGCAACATGGATCGCACATGATCTTTACTCACTCCTGCAAAAGCCTGGGAGCTTCTAGATACTGGATGTACCCGGTGGGAGATGGTAGTTCGGGATATCTACAACTAGTTTGGATGGCAGTCCAATAATAGGCTAGGTGTTTAGTCATCTACTGTTGTTTTCATAGGTTGTGGCAGATTTTTTCTCTTCTATTTTTTAGTTTCGAGTGAACTTGTACTCCTTCGTAAACCTTTTGAATTTCTCATTTAATAATATGGTTGCATGCATCGTTCTGACGTAGAGGCTGGGGAAAATCTTCTTTTCTGAAGAAAAGAGTTGTTTGTGTCATGGTCTAGCAGAGGCATATTTGTCTAGCCATTGATGATATACTAGTGGTTGGGGTCCATCATTGCAGGCCGCTTGAGAGGAAGTTGTGCGCAACTTACCTTCATTTCAAAATTAAAAAAAACATTCTCGCATTGCGTGGACATCATATCCATCTAAAAAAGGCTAGACAAACTTTTCTTCAAAAAAAGTCTCACTTCTGTTTTAAAAAAACTATAAAAAACAAAAACTTTCTCCCCTTGGCCAACCAGCATGCGCCACATGGCGTAGCTGGTTGGCCACCTTTCTACCGCACCCTAATGTGTTTAATACCATATCTTTGATTATGTAGCGGCGAGCGTCTCTGCGATCCTGTGCTCAGTGGTGAAAACAATGCAAATGAGCAGTTTTTTGCGGGCAAATCAGAGAGCTTTATTCAAATAAAAGCATTCCCCGGACAGTCAGCCAAGAGGCTGGTCACAAGGAAGCTAGGGGTTTCCTCTAGCCAGCAATCCGTAACATTCAGTGTGCATGCATGTTTTTCACAAAGATGCGTAGGAAGATTTGCCGACCGGTTTACATGTTGAACATCAAATAAAACAAAACTAGCGCTAAGCTCTCCTATTTCTAGCATGATCGGGGCCACAACTGAACGAGAATTGTGGCGGGTTTTCCAGAGCATCACCAGCTCCAGGCAGTCCACTTCCATGATCACATGTGATAATCCTCTTAAGGCAGCAAAAAGAACTCCATCTCGTAGGGAAAAAAGCTTCAATGATGAGAGGATCCGAGATCCCTGTATGCGGCTTGCACCATGAGCCTAGAAGAGCAGCGGCCGCGCGAGCAACACCTCCTGCTCCACCTCGACCATCTTTAAAATTGAGAGCACCATCTGTGGTGATTTTAATCACTTCCCCCTCAGGTGGCCACCACCCAAACCCTGGCAGAATCTCAGCTGCTTTGCTCGGGGGATTCAGGAGAGCAATAGCCTCCTTTGTAGAACGAATGCTGGCTACTGGGTCAAGTCCTTCTTCCCCATGCTTGATGTGGTTTCGGGAGTGCCAGATTGACCACATGATTGTTGTAATCTTTGCTCGATCATCATTAGAAAACCTGGCGTCACATATGATATCGCGCGCCCATGAATCTGGGTGGAGACGTGGAAGCCGGAGACCGGACCACGCATACGCCTCCTCCCAAAAATGACGAGCATGCGCACAATGTATCAGTGCATGCTTTAAATCCTCGCTCATTGCCATGCATACCTTGCATCGGTCAATGATTGCGATATGGCGGTATTTGAGAGTGCTTTCATCTAGAAGAATGCCGCGGAGAACTCTCCACCAAAAGACTCGCACTTTGGGAATTACATTGAGCTTCCATAAGGCCTTCCACAACTGTTGATCGTTCCCTGAGGTTCCGGTAGCCGTCCCTTCCTCTCGAGCAAGACGCTTGTTGTGAGTCATGAGAGCGTGGTACGCCATCTTCATAGTGTAGTTGCTAGATTTTTCAAAAGCCCAAGCAAAGGAGTCCTCACCACCACCCCCCTGGATAGGGATATTAAGAATGGCATCAGCGTCGGGGGCAATGAAGATTTCCCTAAGAACATCTTGCCTCCAGGACCAATTCTCAGAGTCAATAAGCTCGGAAACTCTCTCGATATTGGTATTAGGAGGTCTCGAGATCGGGCGCATGGAGATAGTACCTGGTATCCAATTTTGGTGCCACACTAAAATAGTACTTCCATCGCCCACCCTTGCAATCAACCCAACATTTAGGGCTTCTCTTCCCGCGATGATTGCCTTCCAAGTAGCCGATGCCGATTTTGGAACCGGCGCTTGCATAAAATCAGTCTCCGGAAAGTATCGTCCTTTCAAAACCCTTGCACACAAGGAGTTGGGGTTCGTCATAAAACGCCACCCATGTTTACCAAGCATAGCAAGATTGAACAAACGTAAGTCTCTAAAACCCATTCCACCCATGCACTTTGGTTTAGTCATTTCCTCCCAGGACAACCAATGCATTGCTTTCTTATCCAAAGAGCTGCTGCAGAAGAATTTCGCCATGGGGGAGGTCAGGCTCTTGTATACCTTTTTTGGAAACAGAAAAGTACTCATCGGATAGGTAGGAATAGCTTGAGCCGTTGACTTGATGAGCGTCTCATGCCCAACGCATGCAAGCAATTTTTCCGACCACCCATTCATATACCCACGGGCTCTCTCACCGATATGATCAAAGGTTCCACTCGTGATACGACCAACAGCCGTTGGCAGCCCGAGATTTTTCTCATTGAAAGCTTCCACTTGGATACTCAACACAGTTTTCATAACTTCCTTCACTTGGTCAGGAGTGTTTGTACTGAAGAAGATGGAGCTCTTTTCCCGGTTAACTCGCTGTCCAGAAGCATCACCATAGATTCTCAAAATCTCATTAAGTCTGAGAACACTATGATCTTTGGCATCAATAAAAATAAGACTGTCATCTGCAGTGATCTATAGCTTACTCTCAAACCTCTGTCAATGAACCCTCCGTTGTAAGATTTCAACAAGGAGGAAAAACCTTCCGCGCATATTAGGAACAGATATGGCGAGGCAGGGTCGCCTTGACGGAGCCCCCTTGAGGGGGTGAAGAACGGCAGTAGCTCATCGTTTACGCGAACCGAAAAGCGAACTGAGGATACACATTTCATGATCAACCTGACAAAAACAATACTGAACCCCAGCTTGGACAGAATTTCTTTGAGATAATGCCACTCGACACGGTCGTAAGCTTTCATCATATCAAGCTTGACCGCACAAGAATAATTATTTCCTTTTTTCCTTCTTCGCATTGTGTGCACACTCGTGTGCACAAAGTAGCGACTTGATTGACGACCTCGGAACAAAAGCACTTAGTTCCTCACTGATAATCTCATCCATGATGCATCGCATCCGGTTTGTAATTGCCTTACTCACAATCTTATACAAGACAGAACATAAAGCGATTGGACGGTACTGAGAAATAGACTGGGGATGCTTTACCTTTGGAATTATGGTAATGGAGGTATCATTCAGTCCAGGGGCTAACTCCCCACCATTTAAGAAATCCAAAACTGCATTAGTAACTTCTCCACCAAGAAGGTCCCAGTGCTTTTGATAAAACCCCGCGGTGAACCCATCCAAACCGGGAGCTTTTGAAGGAGCCATCTGGAAAAGCGCGGTTTTAACCTCCTCCGCAATGTAGGGTTTAGTAAGCTCCATGTTCATCGCATCTGAGATTTTGGCCGGAACATGAGCAAATAACTTGCTTGGATAATGAAAGCCGTCAGACTGGTATAGGTTCTGATAGAACTGTTGTACTTCCTCCTTGTCCTCGCTCTCATCCACACAGACCGATCCATCAGATCGCCTAAGTCCCTAAATTTTGTTCATCCTCTGACGCTTCCAGGCTTGGGCCTGAAAATACTTGGTATTACGATCCCTTCCCGTAGCCAAGGAACGCGAGACCTCTGCCGGTACCACACCTCTTCCAGATGCAGTGCCTCCTTTAGTTTCTTAATAGTACTTTGCTCCTCATCCGATGGGCCATGCCCAATGGACAGAGAACGGAGATCGTGTGTGTGCACGTCGTGCGTATGTGCACGTCCGTTGTAATTAGGCCCGAGTCTTATGGCTAGCTTTGTGTGAGTATAGTTGGCTCATGTGCCCATGTACAGATATATACCGTGTAAACTCCAGATGAATGAATACAGAGAGCATTGCACGAGTCTTCTCTTCCTTCTGTTGTTCCAACTCAACATGGTATCAGTTTTCTAGATCCCACCCTTCCGCTGCCTTCTCTCCTCCCTCGCCACCATGAGCTCTTCGTCCGACCTCTCCTCCGGCGCCTCAGACTCCGATGAGGAGTTCGGCGCCCCCGTGGCCACCCAGTCTCTTCCCACTGTCCAGATTCAGAGCCTCCGCATCCATGATCATGTCATGGCCACTCTAGACTTCAAGAAAGAAAACTATGGCTTATGGCGGCGTGAGTTCCTCGCTGCTCTCGCCAAGTTCGGGCTCACCCATCACGTCGATGGCTCGCCGGCGCACGCCTCCTCCGACTGGGCTCTCACCGACTTCGCCATCCTCTCATGGTACAACGCCACGGTGACCGCCTCGACTCTGGAGATTGTCGCAGATCGCAAGGACATGGCGTACACGCTCTGGAGGTCCCTTCGCTCCCTCTTCCGCAACAATCGGGATGCGCGCATCACCTACCTCCTCAACGAGTTCCACGGCTTCATCCAGGGCGAGCTTTCCGTCGTCGACTACACCTCCAAGCTCAAGCAAATGGCGGACACTCTTCGGGACCTTGGTCACCGCGTCAAGGACCGGGATCTCGTCCACAACGTCCTGCACAGCCTCGACGATCGCTTCCAACACGTCGTGCCTCACATGACTAGCGGCCGTCTTCCCACCTTCGTCAAGTTGCGTGCCTTCCTCCAACTGGAGGAGCAGCGCCTCGCCCGACAGGCGCGCGTCGCCGCCCGCTCCGCCTGTAGGGGAACGTAGCATAAATTCAAAATTTTCCTACGTATCACCAAGATCTATCTATGGAGAAACCAGCAACGAGGGGAAGGAGAGTGCATCTACATACCCTTGTAGATCGCTAAGCGGAAGCGTTCAAGTGAACGGGGTTGATGGAGTCGTACTCGTCGTGATTCAGATCACCGATGATCCTAGTGCCGAACGGACGGCACCTCCGCGTTCAACACACGTACAGCCCGATGACGTCTCCCACGCCTTGATCCAGCAAGGAGAGAGGGAGAGGTTGATGAAGATTCAGCAGCACGACGGCGTGGTGGTGGATGCAGGGCGTCACAGTAGCAGGGCTTCGCCTATACTACGAGAGAGAGACGTAACGGGGAGAGAGGGAGGGGCTGCACCAAAGGCAAAAGGTGTGTTTGAGAGGCCCTCCTACCCCACTATATATAGGAATCCCAAGGGGGGGGGTGCGCCAGCCCCTAGGAGATCCAATCTCCAAGGGGGCGGCGGCCAGGGGAGGAGTCCTCCCCCCCAAGGCACCTAGGAGGTGCCTTCCCTCCTTGGGACTCTTCCTTAGGGTTTCCCCCTTCACCCTAGGCGCATGGGCCATAAGGGAAGTGGCGCCCCAGCCCACTTTGGGCTGGATCCCTTCCCACTTCAGCCCATGGGACCCTCCGGGATAGGTGGCCCCACCCGGTGGGCCCCCGGGACCCTTCCGGTGGTCCCGGTACAATACCGATGACCCCGAAACTTGTCCCGATGGCCGAAACAGGACTTCCTATATAAATCTTTACCTCCGGACCATTCCGGAACTCCTCGTGATGTCCGGATCTCATCCGGGACTCCCGAAACATTCGGTACACATACATCCTATTCATAACCCTAGCGTCATCGAACCTTAAGTGTGTAGACCCTACGGGTTCGGGAGACATGCAGACATGACCGAGACGTTCTCCGGTCAATAACCAACAGCGGGATCTGGATACCCATGATGGCTCCCACATGTTCCACGATGATCTCATCGGATGAACCACGATGTCAAGGACTTAATCAATCCCGTATACAATTCCCTTTGTCTATCGGTATGTTACTTGCCCGAGATTCGATCGTCGGTATCCAATACCTAGTTTCAATCTCGTTACCGGCAAGTCTCTTTACTCGTTCCGTAACACATCATCCCGTGATCAACTCCTTGGTCACATTGCGCATATGATGATGTCCTACCGAGTGGGCCCAGAGATACCTCTCCGCTTACACGGAGTGACAAATCCCAGTCTCGATTCGTGCCAACCCAACAGACACTTTCGGAGATACCTGTAATGCACCTTTATAATCACCCAGTTACGTTGTGACGTTTGATACACCCAAAGCTTCCTACGGTATCCGGGAGTTGCACAATCTCATGGTCTAAGGAAATGATACTTGACATTAGAAAAGCTTTAGCATACGAACTACACGATCTTTGTGCTAGGCTTAGGATTGGGTCTTGTCCATCACATCATTCTCCTAATGATGTGATCCCGTTATCAACGACATCCAATGTCCATGGTAGGAAACCGTAACCATCTATTGATCAACGAGCTAGTCAACTAGAGGCTCACTAGGGACATGGTGTTGTCTATGTATCCACACATGTATCTGAGTTTCCTATCAATACAATTATAGCATGGATAATAAACGATTATCATGAACAAGGAAATATAATAATAACCAATTTATTATTGCCTCTAGGGCATATTTCCAACAGTCTCCCACTTGCACTAGAGTCAATAATCTAGTTCACATCGCCATGTGATTAACACTCACAGGTCACATCGCCATGTGACTAACACCCAAGAGTTTACTAGAGTCAGTAGTCTAGTTCACATCACTATGTGATTAACACTCAATGAGTTTTAGGTTTGATCATGTTGCTTGTGAGAGAGGTTTTAGTCAACGGGTCCGAACCTTTCAGATCCGTGTGTGCTTTACAAATCTCTATGTCATCTCCTAGATGTAGCTACCACGCTCTATTTGGAGCTATTCCAAATAACTGTTCTACTTGGAGCTATTCTAAATTGTTGCTCCATTATATGCATCCGGTATCTCTACTCAGAGCTATCCGGATAGGTGTTAAGCTTGCATCGACGTAACCCTTTACGACGAACTCTTTTTACCACCTCCATAACCGAGAAACTTCCTTAGTCCACTAGTTACTAAGGATAACTTTGACCGCTGTCCTGTGATCCATCATGGATCACTCTTGTACCCCTTGACTGACTCATGGCAAGGCACACTTCAGGTGCGGTACACAGCATAGCATACTGTAGAGCCTACGTCTTAAGCATAGGGGACGACTTCGTCCTTTCTCTCTATTCTGCCATGGTCGAGCTTTAAGTCTTAACTTCATACCTTACAACTCAGGCAAGAACTCCTTCTTTGACTGATCCATCTTGAACACCTTCAAGATCATGTCAAGGTATGTGCTCATTTGAAAGTACCATTAAGCGTTTTGATCTATCCTTATAGATCTTGATGCTCAATGTTCAAGTAGCTTAATCCAGGCTTTCCATTGAAAACACTTTCCAAATAACCCTATATGCTTTCCAGAAATTCTACGTCATTTCTGATCAACAATATGTCAACATATACTCATCAGAAATTCTATAGTGCTCCCACTCACTTCTTTGGAAACACAAGTTTCTCATAAACTTTGTATAACACCCAAAATCTTTGATCATATCATCAAAGCATACATTCCAACTCCGAGATGCTTACTCCAGTCCTTAGAAGGATTGCTGGAGCTTTGCATACTTATTAGCATCTTTCAGGATTGACAAAACCTTCCGGTTGTATCACATACAACCTTTCCTCAAGAAAATCGTCGAGGAAACAATGTTTTGACATCCTATCTGCAAGATTTCATAAATAATGCAGTAATCGCTAATATAATTCCAACAGACTCTTAGCATCGCTACGAGTGAGAAAGTCTCATCGTAGTCAACTCTTTGAACTTGTCGAAAACATCTTAATGACAAGTCGAGCTTTCTTAATGGTGACATTTACCATCATTGTCCGTCTTCCTTTTAAAATCCATCTGTACTCAACAGCCTTACGACCATCAAGTAGTTCTTCCAAAGTCTACACTTTGTTTTCATATATGGATCCTCTCTCGGATTATATGGCCTCGAGCCATTTATCGGAATCCAGGCCCACCATCGCTTCTCCATAGCTCGTAGGTTCATTGTTGTCTAGCAACATGACTTCCAAGACAGGGTTACGTACCACTCTGAAGTAGTACGCATCCTTGTCATCCTACGAGGTTTGGTAGTGACTTGATCTGAAGTTTCATGATCACCATCATAAGCTTCCACTTCAATTGGTGTAGGTGCCACAGGAACAACTTCCTGTGCCCTGCCACACACTAGTTGAAGAGACGGTTCAATAACCTCATCAAGTCTCCACCATCCTCCCACTCAATTCTTTCGAGAGAAACTTTTCCTCGAGAAAGGACCCGATTCTAGAAACAATCCCTTATTGCTTTCGGATCTGAGACAGGAGGTATACCCAACTTTTTGGGTGTCCTATGAAGATGCATTTATCCGCTTTGGGTTCGAGCTTATCTACCTGAAACCTTTTTCACATAAGCGTCGCAGCCCCAAACTTTCAAGAAATGACAGCTTAGGTTTCTCTAAACCATAGTTCATACGGTGTCATATCATCGGAATTACGTGGTGCCCTATTTAAAGTGAATGTGGTTGTCTCTAATGCCTAACCCATAAACTATCGTGGTAATTTGATAAGAGACATCATGGTATGCATCATATCCAATAGGGTGCAGTTATGATGTTCGGACACACCATCACACTATGGTGTTCCAGGCTGTATCAGTTGTGAAACAATTTCCACAATGTCTTAATTCTGTGCCAAACTCGTAATTCAGATATTCATCTCTATGATCATATCATAGATATTTTATCCTCTTGTCACGACGATCTTTCAACTTCACCCTGAAATTACTTGAACCTTTCAATAATTCAGACTCGTGATTCATCAAGTAAATATACTCAACATCTACTCAAATCATCTGTGAAGTAAGAACATAACGATATCCACTACATGCCTCAGCACTCATTGGACTGCACACATCAAAAATGTATTACTTCCAACAAGTTGCTTTCTTGTTCCATTTTACTGAAAACGAGGCTTTCAGTCATCTTGCCCATGTGGTATGATTTGCATGTCTCAAGTGATTCAAAATCAAGCGAGTACAAAACGGTCCATTTGCATGGAGTTTCTTCATGCATATATACCAATAGACATGGTTCGCATGTCCCAAACTTTTCAAAAACGAGTGAGCCCAAAGATCCATCAACATGGAGCTTCTTCATGCGTTTTATACCGATATGACTTACGTGGCAGTGCCACAAGTAGGTGGTACTATCATTACTATCTTTTGGCATGAACATGTGTATCACTACGATCGAGATTCAATAAACCATTCATTTTAGGTGCAAGACCATTGAAGGTATTATTCAAATAAACAGAGTAACCATTATTCTCCTTAAATGAATAACCGTATTGCGATAGACATAATCCAATCATGTCTATGCTCAACGCAAACACCAATCTCGATGGTAGAGGGAGCGTGCGACGCTTGATCATATCAACATTGGAAACACTTCCAACACATATTGTCAGCTCACCTTTAGCTAGTCTCCGTTTATTCCGTAGCTTTTATTTCGAGTTACTAACACTTAGCAACCGAACCGGTATCTAATACCCTGGTGCTACTAGGAGTACTAGTAAAGTACACATTAACATAATGTATATCCAATATACTTCTATCGACCTTGCCAGCCTTCTCATCTACCAAGTATCTAGGGTAATTCTGCTCCAGTGGCTGTTCCCCTTATTACAGAAGCACTTAGTCTCGGGTTTGGGTTCAACCTTGGGTTTCTTCACTAGAGCAGCAGCTGATTTGCCGTTTCATGAAGTATCCCTTCTTGCCCTTGCCCTTCTTGAAACTAGTGGTTTCACCAACCATCAACAATTGATGCTCCTTCTTGATTTCTACTTTTGTGGTGTCAAACATCGCGAATATCTCAAGGATCATCATATATGTCCCTGATATATTATAGTTCATCACGAAGCTCTAGCAGCTCGGTGGTAATGACCTCGGAGAAACGTCACTATCTTATCTGGAAGATTAACTCCCACTCGATTCAAGCGATTGTTGTACTCAGACAATCTGAGCACAGGCTCAACAATTGAGCTTTCTCCCTTAGTTTTGCAGGCTTAGAAAATCGTCGGAGGTCTTATACCTCTTGACGTGGGCACGAGCCTGAAATCCCAATTTCAGCCCTCAAAACATCTCATATGTTTCGTGACGTTTCAAAACGTCTTTGGTGCCTTGCCTCAACTCTAAACCGTTTAACTGAACTATCACGTAGTTATCAAAACGTGTATGTCAGATGTTCGCAACATCCACAGACAACGTTCGAGGTTCAGCACACTGAGTGGTGCATTAAGGATATAAGCCTTCTATGAAGCAATGAGGACAATCCTCAGTTTACGGACCTAGTCCACATAATTGCTACTATCAACTTTCAACTAATTTTTTTTTCTCTAGGAACATAACTAAACAGTAGAACTAAAGCGTGAGCTACGACATAATTTGCAAAATCCTTTTGACTATGTTCAGAATAATTAAGTTCATCTTATGAACTCCCACTTAGATTAGACATCCCTCTAGTCATCTAAGTATTACACGATCCGAGTCGACCAGGCCATGTCCGATTAACACGTGAGACGGACTAGTCAACGTCGGTGAACATCTTCATGTTGATCGTATCTTCCATACGACTCGTGTTCGACCTTTCGGTCTCTGTGTTCCGAGGCCATGTCTTCACATGCTAGGCTCGTCAAGTTAACCCTAAGTGTTTTTGCATGTGTAAATCTTGCTTACACCCGTTGTATGTGAACGAAAGGATCTATCACACCCGATTAACACGTGATGCTTCGAAGCGACGAACTGTAGCAACGGTGCACAGTTAGGGGAGAACACTTCTTGAAATTTTAATGAGGGATCATCTTATTTACTACCGTCGTACTAAGTAAACAAGATGCATAACATGATAAACATCATATGCAATCAAATAGTGACATGATATGGCCAATATCATGTAGCTCCTTTGATCTCCATCTTGGGGCTCCATGATCATCTATTACAAGAACATGATCAATCTCATACATTACATATATCATTCATCACATCCTTTTGGCCATATCACATCACATAGCATACCCTGCAAAAACAAGTTAGATGTTCTCTAATTGTTGTTTGCATGTTTTACGTGGCTGCTATGGGTTTCTAGCAAGAACGTTTCTTACCTACGCAAAACCACAACGTGATATGCCAATTGCTATTTACCCTTCATAAGGACCCTTTTCATCGAATCCGATCCGACTAAAGTAGGAGAGACAGACACCCGCTAGCCACCTTATGCAACTAGTGCATGTCAGTCGGTGGAACCTGTCTCACATAAGAGTACGTGTAAGGTCGGTCCGGGCCGCTTCATCCCACGATGCCGCCGAATTAAGATAAGACTAGTAACGGCAAGCATATTGAACAAAAACAATGCCCACAACTACTTTGTGTTCTACCCGTGCATAGAATCTACGCATAGACCTAGCTCATGATGCCACTGTTGGAGAACGTAGCAGAAATTCAAAATTTTCCTACGTCACCAAGATCTATCTATGGAGAAACCAGCAACGAGGGGAAGGAGAGTGCATCTACATACCCTTGTAGATCGCTAAGCGGAAGCGTTCAAGTGAACGGGGTTGATGGAGTCGTACTCGTCGTGATTCAGATCACCGATGATCCTAGTGCCGAACGGACGGCACCTCCGCGTTCAACACACGTACAGCCCGATGACGTCTCCCACGCCTTGATCCAGCAAGGAGAGAGGGAGAGGTTGATGAAGATTCAGCAGCACGACGGCGTGGTGGTGGATGCAGGGCGTCACAGTAGCAGGGCTTCGCCTATACTACGAGAGAGAGACGTAACGGGGAGAGAGGGAGGGGCTGCACCAAAGGCAAAAGTGTGTTTGAGAGGCCCTCCTACCCCACTATATATAGGAATCCCAAGGGGGGGGTGCGCCATCCCCTAGGAGATCCAATCTCCAGGGGGCGGCGGCCAGGGGAGGAGTCCTCCCCCCAAAGGCACCTAGGAGGTGCCTTCCCTCCTTGGGACTCTTCCTTAGGGTTTCCCCCTTCAACCCTAGGCGCATGGGCCATAAGGGAAGTGGCGCCCCAAGCCCACTTTGGGGCTGGATCCCTTCCCACTTCAGCCCATGGGACCCTCCCGGGATAGTGGCCCCACCCCGGTGGGCCCCCCGGGACCCTTCCGGTGTCCCGGTACAATACCGATGACCCCGAAACTTGTCCCGGTGGCCGAAATAGGACTTCCTATATATTAATCTTTACCTCCGGACCATTCCGGAACTCCTCGTGACGTCCGGGATCTCATCCGGGACTCCGAACAATATTCGGGTTACTGCATACACATATCTTCATAACCCTAGCGTCACCGAACCTTAAGTGTGTAGACCCTACGGGTTCGGGAGACATGCAGACATGACCGAGACGTTCTCGCTGTCAATAACCAACAGCGGGATCTGGATACCCATGATGGCTCCCACATGTTCCACGATGATCTCATCGGATGAACCACGATGTCAAGGACTTAATCAATCCCGTATACAATTCCCTTTGTCTATCGGTATGTTACTTGCCCGAGATTCGATCGTCGGTATCCAATACCTAGTTCAATCTCGTTACCGGCAAGTCTCTTTACTCGTTCCGTAACACATCATCCCGTGATCAACTCCTTGGTCACATTGCGCATATGATGATGTCCTACCGAGTGGGCCCAGAGATACCTCTCCGCTTACACGGAGTGACAAATCCCAGTCTCGATTCGTGCCAACCCAACAGACACTTTCGGAGATACCTGTAATGCACCTTTATAGTCACCCAGTTACGTTGTGACGTTTGATACACCCAAAGCATTCCTACGGTATCCGGGAGTTGCACAATCTCATGGTCTAAGGAAATGATACTTGACATTAGAAAAGCTTTAGCATACGAACTACACGATCTTTGTGCTAGGCTTAGGATTGGGTCTTGTCCATCACATCATTCTCCTAATGATGTGATCCCGTTATCAACGACATCCAATGTCCATGGTCAGGAAACCGTAACCATCTATTGATCAACGAGCTAGTCAACTAGAGGCTACTAGGGACATGGTGTTGTCTATGTATCCACACATGTATCTGAGTTTCCTATCAATACAATTATAGCATGGATAATAAACGATTATCATGAACAAGGAAATATAATAATAACCAATTTATTATTGCCTCTAGGGCATATTTCCAACAAGCCCTGTGGCCGCACAAGGCACCGGCACCACACCGCCCGCCGGCCCGAGCGCGACCGATCCTCCTTGGTCTGACAAGGCATCTGGCAAGGTGCTGGCCCTCCGCTGGCTCCCTCCGGGTCGCAGACGGCCGAAGAAACGCAAGCAAAATCCGTCCCAGGGCGGTCGGCTCTTCCTATGAGCGGGGCCGTGCCCAGCCCTGGTCACAGCAACGGTGCCCACCGAGCGGCTCGCGCCCTCCCACGCATAGTTGCCGGACCTTCCAGGGCATCTCGGCGCGCGCCCCTCTGCTCCGGCGGCTCCGCACGCTCTCCAGGCGGGGGTGGGCGCCGCTCGGCCGCCGATCACTCCAGCCGGCGGCGAGCCCTGCGCCGTCTCCTCAGTGGGACCAGGCCGCCCTGATCGCTGCCCTGCACCAGATGTCCGTGCAGCCGCCCTCCACTCCCGGCGGCGACTGGATCTTCGACGGCGGGGCATCGTCACACATGGGCTCGGGCGCTTGTATTCCTTTCTTCTCTCCCAATCCATCCTCTCCCTCATCCATCGTGGTAGGCGATGGCTCCACCCTCCCCATCATGGGTCTCGGTTCTGCTTCTCTTCCAACTCCCTCCCATACTCTCCCTCTCCTAGAAATCCTCATATCCCCTTCTCTTATCAAAAACTTAGTTTCTGTTCGAGCTTTTACTCGCGATAATTTTGTTTCCGTTGAATTTGATCCCCATGGTTTTTCTATCAAGGATCTGGCTACCAAGGCGGTGCTTCTCCGATGTGACTCCACCGGCGACATCTACACGTTCGTCCCTCCTCGTCACTGCCTCGCCACCACCGTCACGGCCAGTCTATGGCACCAGCGTCTCGGGCACCCCGGCGCCGCCGTCCTCGCCAAGGCTTCTTCCTACTTCAAGTTCAGCAACAATAAAAACTCGATGCCCCACTGCGATGCTTGTCGCTTAGGCAAACACACTAGGCTCCCATTTGCTTCTTCTACTTCGCAAACAACTTTTCACTTTGAACTCTGTCATTGTGATTTGTGGACAAGTCCCGTCTTGAGTGTATCTGGTTATCAATACTATTTAGTTATTCTTGATGATTTTACTCATTATGTGTGGACCTTTCCCATTCGTCGCAAGTCCGAAGTTCATCGCCTCCTTGTTCTCTTTTATGCCTACGTCCAAACTCAATTCTCTCACCCCATTCTCGCCTTTCAAACTGACAATGGCCGAGAGTTCGATAACCACGCCAACTGCACCCTTCTCGCCTCCCACGGCACCCTCCTCTGCCTCACACGCCCATACACTTCCCAACAAAATGGCAAGGCTGAGGGCATCCTTCGCACACTTAACGACGGAGTCCGCACCCTTCTTCTTCATGCCTCCATGCCACCGCGCTGGTGGGCCGAAGCCCTTTCTACCTCTTCATATCTCCTCAACCGGCGGCCATGCAAACCTCGACTCCTTACCACGCCGTTCGAGTTACTTTTCGGCCGCACACCTGAATTCTGCCATCTATGCGTCTTCGGATGCCTCTGCTACCCAAATCTCCTCGCCACGACAGCCCACAAGCTATCTCCCCGCTCTGTAGCATGCGTTTTCTTGGTTACCCTGATGACCGAAAGGGATATCGTTGTTACGATCCGATCTCACGGCGTATTATTTTCTCACGACATGTTACGTTTGTAGAGACTGTCTTCCTGTTCAAAACGCTGCCTGGCACATCATCTATCTCCACCAATTCCTCCATCGATCCAAACCACCAGGATCACGCCGCGCCAACCACTCCTGCATGGGCGCCGCCCGAGCCCACTGCTACATGCTCGCCATCTAGCTCGCCCGGTCCATCCCCACCCAAACTACCCCACCCATGCAGCACATGCATCCACCCTCGCCCGTTGCACATGGCTCTCCCGACCCACCCATCCCAACTCACGCATGCAGCCTACTCCTCCAGCCATCTCGCCCTCTGCACGTGGGACACCTCCCACTCCGTCGAACCCACCATCCCCTACACCCACCTCGCCTGCTGCGGCTTCGTCCAACCCTTCAACTACCACTGCTCCGAACGCGCCGCCTGCCATGCATCCCCATCCGATGGTGACACGGGCACGACATGGCATTTTTCAGCCTAACCCGCGCTACGCTAATATGCACGCCACCACCATCTCTCCGATTCCCTCCTCCGTCCGCGCTGCCCTGCAAGATCCAAATTGGCGCGCGGCAATGCAGGCAGAATACGATGCTCTTATAGCTAGCTCCACGTGGACTCTTGTTCCCCGGCCACCTCACACTAACATCGTGTCCGATAAGTGGGTTTTCCGCATCAAAACAAAAGCCGACGGCTCTCTGGACCGCTATAAAGCTCGTTGGGTTGTCCGCGGCTTCGCTCAACGCCCGGGCATCGATTTCGGGGAGACCTTCTCTCCGGTGGTCAAACCGGCCACGATTCGCACCATGCTCACCTTGGCATGCTTGCGTGGCTGGCCCGTTCACCAGCTTGACGTGAAAAACGCCTTCCTTCACGGCGTCCTTGATGAGCAGGTCTACTGCTATTAGTCGGCCGGATTCGTGGACACCGCTTGCCGTGATCATGTATATCGCCTCTCTAAGTCGTTGTACGGCCTTAAGTAGGCCCGCGGGCATGGTTCCATTGCTTCGCCACCTTTGACACCACTATTGGGTTTTCCGCGTCTCGCTCCGACGCCTCGCTATTCATACTGTGGCGGGGCCATGATGCGGCCTACCTCCTGCTGCACGTCGACGACATCGTCCTCGCCGCTTCATCGACGCCCCTCCTCCGCAGCATCGTTGATCAGCTCCAGCGCGAGTTCGCTATGACGGACTTAGGTGACCTACACTACTTCCTCGGCATCCGTGTTCATCGCACGCCACATGGTTTCTTCGCAGGCCCAGTACGCTGACGAGCTTCTTCAGCGGGCCGGCATGTCTCAGTGTCATCCTGCATCCACTCCTGTTGACACGTCGCCCAAGGTCGCTGCTGATGCCGGCTCTCCGATGGCCGATCCGTCCGAATACAGAAGCCTTACCGGTGGGCTTCAGTATCTCACCATGACGCGTCCTGACTTGGCTTACACGGTTCAGCAGGCATGTCTCCACATGCATGATCCTCATGACTGCCATCTCGCCATCATCAAACGCATCCTGTGTTATGTTTGCGGCACCTCCACCTATGGTCTTTTCATATCCTCTTCAGCATCCACAGACATTGTGGCATACTCTGATGCGGATTGGGCCGGCTGCCCCGACACTCGCCGCTCGACCTCGGGCTACTGCGTCTACCTCGGCAGCACACTCGTCAGTTGGTCCTCCAAGAGACAGACCACTGTCTCTCGTTCCAGCGCAGAGGCCGAGTACCGAGCCATGGCCAATGCCGTCGCTGACTGCATTTGGTTGCGGCAACTCCTGGATGAGCTTGGTTGTTCTCTTCCGTAGGCCACGGTTGTCTTTTGTGACAACATCTCGGCGGTGTACATGTCTACCAATCCCGTGCATCATCGAAGGACCAAGCACATCGAGCTGGACATTCACTTTGTTAGGGAGAAGGTGGCTCTCGGTGACTTCCGCATTGTACATGTTCCTACAACTCAACAACTAACAGACATCATGACCAAGGGCCTCCCAGTGGCAGCTTTTCAACCCTTCCGCTCCAGTCTATGCGTCTTGCTAGGCACCGACGACTCGACTGCGGCGGGGTGTTAGAGATCGTGTGTGTGCACGTCGTGCGTACGTGCACGTCCGTTGTAATTAGGCCCGAGTCTTATGGCTAGCTTTGTGTGAGTATAGTTGGCCCATGTGCCCATGTACAGATATATATCGTGTAAACTCCAGATGAATGAATACAGAGAGCATTGCACGAGTCTTCTCTTCCTTCTGTCGTTCCAACTCAACAGAGGACTCCGTTCAAAATGGAAACAATATGAGAGTACAAGATAGACGGCGTGATGCTCCCATCTCATCTGCTTCCGGACACACCGCGTCATCAGCTAAGCGTCACCAAGAGATCATAAACTCAAAACAGTCGCTTTTAACCTGACAGATCGGGACGTATACTGATCCGAAATCAATGAGCCTGACTGGTGCAACACCATGTCTAAGGTTCATTATTGATTGTGTATATTTGTTCCAGAAATTAACTACGAGCCGTAGCACCGCAGCGGATGTACGATTGGACGCTCTAAACCTGCCGATGATGTCTTGTTTAATAATAACTCAATCCGTAAACCGTAAGCTTATGGTGTGCAGCCATTATTTTACTATTGTTTCCGGTTCAGGTTAGAGATAACAGAGATCGAACTTCACTCACATCAGCAGCCACAAAGAAAATGCGGCTGGAAAAAAAGTGGTTGAAGATTACGTTAGTTAGATAGAAGTGAAACCTCTATGCGGATTTAATGCAGATACCGCACAGTGGATTGAAAGTCGGTGGGCGACTGCTGGCATGGCATGGTTCTCAAAGTGCCACAAAAAAGAAGATGCATGCGTATATACCCGACATAAACCACCCACATGTAATACCTGAACGCTGTATATATGGTGTCCGCTAAGAGCATTTTTAACCGACCCCTTATAATTTAGCCCCTGAAACATTGATTCGGGAATTGTATAGGATGGTTTACATGTAGCCCGTTATTTAAAAAGAGATATTTTGCAAGTTTAAAAAATAAAAAATCATGTGAAAACTTGTGCGTATTCACAACAGATCTGTAAATTTTCATTAAAAATGTTTTGATTAGCAAGCTATGAAAAAAAATCTCAGGCCAACAAAAACATTTTTGGCCCATTTTTTATGTACATATTTGTCTTTCTTGTCTGCGCTACGTATGAAAGTTATTGTAATGCAAATTTTCTCAAATGTGTTATATGTGTATGTATAAATGTGGCAAATAAATCTTCTTAGTTCAAACATACAAGAAACAGAACAATCATTAGCATGGCACCGTCCATGCCATGATAACATAACCTAACTTGCCACAACACCTGCTGTTGTGTGGTTCTACATATAACCAAGCAAGTGTGTTGTTTTGATTTTTTGTAATTCCTTTTATATGGGCTAGAAATTATTATAATTTTAGAAGTTTCACACTCAAAAGACTACCTGAGGCCGAAAATGTCAAATGGAGGCCGAGTTTCATGGAGGTCTTAATTTTGAAATTTTCAAATTCATACTTTTACGTTCCACTTTCTTAAATAATACACATATACACATAGACATAATGTACATATGCGTAGATTTTCATGATGAAATACGTTAAAATGAGAGCCACATAAAAAATAATTCTGCACTTTTGCTTAATATTATGTTTTCAGAATGTTTTGAAATTAAAAAAATAGAATTTTGAAATTTAAAATTAAGGTATCCACGAAGCTCGACCTCCAAAACGCCCTACTCATCTGAGGCAAACAACTACAACAACTTTACACACGGCGAAAAAAACCAAAGAACAAATTCGTTCTGGTGAATGTGGAAATATCTACTCTACTTAGCTATTTAGATCCTAGCACATTAGGTGTGGCCCCGCACTACTGTGTTTTAGGTTGCACGTTTGGCCGAGGTGGCCCTGACAGAGACGGGGCGGCCATAAAGGTGACCGGTGAACGAAGACTCTGCGTTCGCTGGCGAAGATTTAGAAAAAAAGGGATTAAGACAGAGGTGGAGAGAGACGTGTAGGACGGAGATTCGTGCAGAGATGATTGGTCCATTCCCAGCCGATGACCTGTCTCGCTTGGACATGTACAGAGACGTGGGATCCTGGAGATGGCATCCGCAGGAATCTGCACTGCAGCGACATCTCTCGTGAAAAGTGAAGTTCCGATCGAGAAAACAAAGGGTAGAGCTGCAGCAGCCCGCCGCGTGACATTCACCGAATGCACCACGGCTTTCCGAAGTCGCGAAAGGCTTTTTCAGTCTGAGGGGCCGAAATCCAGAAAGCAGTTGTACTTGCTTAAGATTTCTCAAAAAAAATAGTTGTACTTGCATAAGGAAATAGGTTAGGCGGCAACGTGCTATTAAAATTGACCTCCACGACATCTATATATAGAACAAGAACATGTTGATAGAATGTGTTATCTTTTCAGTGATGTCTAAACTGTCTGTGTGATTATTGAAGCTTATTTCGAAAACATGTGACTTCTAAGGGATGATAATTTTAGCACCATGGAGAAAAAGATTATCCGTTTAAGCGATGTCACTGCTAATTAAGAGATGATATGTTTAGTACCATGGAAAAAAAGTTATCCAATATAAGCGACAGCATCAACGATCGGCCTACTAAGAGATGATACTAGGTACTCCCCCCTAAAGAACTAAAGTAGTGATCTAAACGCTTTTATATTTCTTTACAAAGTGAGTATAATATAGGGAAAAAAATCTCATGTTAAATTAGAGCATCGAACAACTGACTTGGTGATTCACAAAAAAAACTGACTTGGTATAGGGCTGAAGAACTTTTGATGCAGTGAAAAACAAGGGCGGTGCAGTAACAGCTGCACAAAAATGCGTTGTAGACTCCTTGTAGGTTTCCGGTGCAAGTTCTCGCGAAGATAAAGATATGCATATATCACTTACACTTAAACTCTCGAAATAGGCTCTCACCCACTTTATATATAAAGCAACTAATCAAAGTACACGGCCGAAGGATACAATATGATGGGAAGGCCCGCTTACAAAGCAGATCGAGAGATACAACAAGAACGTAGAACAAGCCTAACACTAACAAGAACATAGAACAAGCCTAACATATTGCCGAGGCCCGACCGAAGACTCCTAAGCTCCATGACAACGCCCCTAGAAGGGTGATGGCACAAAGCGTCGCCGCTGCCGAGTCTGAACACAGACAAAGGTTTTCACCTGAAGCCCTGGCAGAAGGACAAGATCTACAACGACGTCTTCAAGAAGCAAGCGGCGCCTACGGGCATCGCCGTTGTTAGAAACGCAAAGTTTTCACTCGGACACTCACCTACACCACCAAGAGGAGTCCCGGCCACCACCTCAACAAGGGCCAACTTGTCCACCCCAGATCTGGGCACTGCTAGCGCAGACCTCCCACCACTACACCCCTTGTCGCCCACACGACCAAGAGATGGAGCCACCACCACCACGAAGCCTAGAGGAAAGCCAACCGTGAAGCCCGCCGTCAAGAACCGGTGCCCCAGCATCCAGGACCCTAGGCACAATCGGCCATCCACATCACGACCACCCAGCCAAACTAGTAGGAGGGAAAGGGGCCTCCTTTCACTCCTAGCCCGGCATCAGCCACCGGGTCTGAGTCGGCACCTCCACTGTAGGAAGTGCCCACACTTGTGTCCCAGCTGGTCCTGGTGGACCCGTGGATGGATACAACCCAGTGACTACCAATGGACCCGACAAGCACACTTGGAATGCGCATGTCTGTGGCCACCAGCGCCAATCCGTATGATGGCACAACAGTGCCCGGAGAGCCAACCTCGGACCGACGTCACAAACATGCACCAAGCAAGAAGGGCAAAACGGAAGGCATCCAACGCAGACCAAGTCAACCCCATACCTGCACACTGTCGGACATCGTCCACCACCACAATCCAGATCCGCTCTGCCCGCCAAAGACGCCACAATCCGGATCCACTGCCGCCAGCCGAAGCAGCCGCGCCACCCCATCGCCTTCAACAAGCACCTCCCAGACCACCGCTGACCTCACTTACCCAGAGCGTCAGCTCCGACCTGCCTGGGGCCCAAATCCGGCCCGCCAAGCATAGACCCTAGGTCATAGCAACCCCTGACATACAAGCGTCGCCGGCATGAACCTAGGAGAAGGGAGGCCACCACCTGCACCCCGTTGTCAAGCGCCAGTCGCCGTGCCACGACCACGCTAACGACCAATGCCACCACCACAAGTTGCCCCCATCGAGGCCACCAACCCGGAGCCAGGGGAAGCCCCAACCGGAGGCAGCAGTTGCCACCGAAGGAGGAGCCCCAGCCAGGGCCAGACATCGCCGGCAGAGGGAAGCCCTACGCCACCCGTGACGCCGACGGCCAGATCTAGGCGTGCTAGATCGAACCCCCATGGTAGCCACGGGCGGGCCTCGCGTATCCCACCACGCCCCTCCCAGGTGCAGTCGCGTCCGCACAGCACATACGAGCTCCCCTTGCTGCCACCCGTCGCCGTGCCGTCGTGCTCTGCCGTCAGCACGCCGCCACCAGCTTTGGATTGGCTGCCCCGCGTGAGCCACCACCAGCCGATGGGAGAGGAAGCCCCCCCCCCCCGCCTAGGCAGGCCAGGCTTCGCCTAGCGACAGCAAGGATGAAGGAAGAGGTAGGGGAGCGGGGACGACCGAGGATGGGGGCTCTCTAGCCGCCGCTCGTAGGAGCGATCGGGGCGAGAGGATAAGGCTCCCTTTTCTCAGTTACACTTAAACTCCTATCAGTGCATGCTGAAAAAAGGACTCAGGAGAGTAAAAAGGAAGGGCTTGGCAAGATTCAATGATATGTTTTATAGTCCGCATGCTCCTCAGCTAGGCTGTGCGGATGTAGTTTTTGCCCATTTAGATTGCACGAAAGTCGCCTGCATGGAGGGCCCCGCCCGCACCTCCCCTCTCTCTCTCTCTCTCTCTCTCCTGAGCTGCTGACATGCAGGCCCTGCACGTCAAGGTCATTCTCCACCTCTCGCCTGCAACCGTCGCCAATGTTCACGCACCCGACGCACACCCGCACCCATGATCTCCCACTCGCGCACTCTGGCCACGCCAGGACTCATGGCCATGTCCAGTAAATAGCCCCCGGCCCCCTCTACCTCCGCTCCACATCCTCGGCGGGCTACTCCGCCTCGAGCTCGCAATGCCGCACTGACCTCGCTCGTCGTCGGTCGATTCTAGCCACCACAAGCCACAACTCAACCATCCACCACCACAAATCGAACCACTGCACGCCAGTGAACCCCGTAGAAATCATCGTTGTGCCCAAAACCCACCAGAACTTTGACTTCATAGGCAACCGAAAGCTCGTCGCCGCCGCGAGCTCAACTCTGGCGACCACTGTAAGTTTTTTGCCCCAAGACCATGTCCATCATCTCCATTTCGTTCATGTGGATCTACTAGTCCCATCCATTTGTCCACATGCGCACTAAAACATCATGCGCATCCACACCCGACGACCTCCGCCCTCTGCAGAACTCTGACAAGCTCATCCTGCTCGTCATCGTCATCCCCAGCCCCGGCCAGGACCACCAGCGACTTCTCCGTGCCCGTCCGCGTCCAACCAGGCCCTTCCTGACGCCAAACGACCACCGAAGCTCCATTTCCTACAAGGTCCAAATGCAGTGCCACCGTCCCCGACTTTTCCTGCGAGATTCCGGCGAAGAACTCTGATGAGCCACCGAAACCCTATCCCACATGTAATCTCGGTCGTTCATATTGATCTAATGATGCACATAGATCACTTAAACCTGAATCGGTACTCGCCAATCAGAGCACAACACATCATAGCCTTACCCAAAACATTATCCACCCAATTTTCTGTTAAATGAAATTAATTGGCACTTTTATAGAAAACCCTGTGGAACTTCAAACACTCACAACTTTTTATGTGTCAATCCAAATTGAGTGATTCTTTTTGTAGAATGACCCTTATGAAATGCACTTTCACCTAAGAAAATAAAATTTTGAGTTTGAATAGTTTAAAATTTTAATTCAAACAGAATGAATTTGAATTTGAATAAGGCATAACTTGCAAATTAAAAATCAAAATAAATTGGTTCTTTTTGTAGATTGAACCTAGTGAGTTGTAGTTCATATTAGCTACTTTAGTCTAATTTAAAAATAAAATAAAAATTTGAATATTGTTTAACATTAGCTATCCAAGATCCATAGACCTTGACTTTATTATTGAGATTCTATCCGATCGGATCTGACAACCACAACTTAACATCACATACGTACTCCTTATGAGATTAACGACCACTATGTTGTTTTCCAATCTCTTATGAGTTAACCTGGCACATGATCTAACAGCACGATGACACTGACACCATGCACAACACTTACTGTATGTTTGTTTGTATTGTATGGTTATTTATGACTGCTCTTTACTTACGACAAATCATATGGAGAGCAAAGAGTAACTGATAAAGATTGTGAGATTGAAGTATTTGAAGGAAATATGCCCTAGAGGCAATAATGAAGTTGTTATTTATATTTCCTTATATCATGATAAATGTTTATTATTCATGCTAAAATTGTATTAACCGAAAACATAGTAGATGTGTGAATACATAGACAAACAGAGTGTCACTAGTATGCCTCTACTTGACTAGCTCGTTGAATCAATGATGATTATGTTTCCTAACCATAGACATGAGTTGTCATTTGATTAACGGGATCACATCATTAGAGAATGATGTGATTGACTTGACCCATCCGTTAGCTTAGCACGATTATCGTTTAGTTTGTTGCTAATGCTTTCTCCATAACTTATACATGTTCCTATGACTATGAGATCATGCAACTCCCGAATACTGGAGGAACACTTAGTGTGCTATCAAACGTCACAACGTAACTGGATCACTATAAGCCTTGCAAGCAATGTGACTAATGAGTTAGCTGCGGGATGATGCATTACAGAATGAGTAAAGAGACTTGCCGGTAACGAGATTGAACTAGGTATTGAGATACCGATGATCGAATCTCGGGCAAGTAACATACCATGACAAAGGGAACAACGTATATCATTATGCGGTTTAACCGATAAAGATCTTCGTAGAATATGTGGGAGCCAATATGAACATCCAGGTTCCGCTATTGGTTATTGACCAGAGATGTGTCGCGGTCATGTCTACATAGTTCTCGAACCCGTAGGGGCCGCACGCTTAACGTTCGTTGACGATCGGTATTATGAGTTTATGTGTTTTGATGTACCGAAGGTAGTTCGAAGTCCTGGATGTGATCACAGACATGACGAGGAGTCTCGAAATGGCCGAGACATAAAGATTGATATATTGGATGACTATATTCGAACACCGGATGAGTTCCCGGGGTCACCGGATAATTATCGAAGTGCCCGGGGGTTATTGGAACCCCCGTGGGGACTAATGGGCCAACATGGGCCTTAGTGGAGAGAGAGGGCCGGCCAAGGCAGGGCCGTGCGCCCCCCCTCTAGTACGAATTGGACTAGGGAAGGGGGCGGCGCCCCCCTTTCCTTCTCTTCTCTCCCTCTCCTTCCTTCCCCCCTTCCTCCTCCTAGTAGGACTAGGAAAGCGGAGTCCTACTCCTACTAGGAGGAGGACTCCTCCTCTCCTGGCGCGCCTCTAGGGCCGGCTAGCCTCCCCCTTGATCCTTTATATACGGGGGCAGGGGGCACCCTAGAACACACAAGTTGATCATTGATCCCATAGCCGTGTGCGGTGCCCCCCTCTACCATAATCCACCTCAGTCATATCATCGTAATGCTTAGGCAAAGCCCTGCGCCGGTAGCTTCATCATCACCGTCATCACGCCGTCGTGCTGACGAAGCTCTCCCTCGACACTCAGCTCGATTGAGAGTTCGTGGGACGTCACCGAGCCGACGTGTGCAGATCACGGAGCTGCCGTACTTTCGGTACTAGGATTGGACGGATCGTGAAGACGTATGACTACATCGACCGCGTTGTCATAACTCTTCCGCTTATGGTCTACGAGGGTACGTGGACAACACTCTTCCCCTCTTGTTGCCTTGCATCACCATGATAGATCTTGCATGTGCGTAGGAATTTTTTTGAAATTACTGCATTCCCCTACAGTGGCATCCGAGCCAGGTCTATGCGTAGATGTTATATGCACGAGTAGAACACAAAGGAGCTGTGGGCGTGGGTATATACATATTCCTTGTCGTCACTAGTTGATTCTTGATTCGGCGGTATTGTTGGATGAAGCGGCCCAGACCGACATTACGCTTACGCTTACGCGAGACTGGTTCTACCGACGTGCTTCGCACACAGGTGGCTGGTGGGTGTCAGTTTCTCCAACTTTAGTTGAATAGGATTCAATGAACAGGGTTCTTTCTGAAGATCAAAAAGCAATCACTATACCACGTTGTGGTTTATGATGCATAGGTAAGAACGGTTCTTGCTCAGCCCGTAGCAGCCACGTAAACTTGCAACAACAAAGTAGAGGACATCTAACTTGTTTTTGCAGGGCATGTTGTGATGTGATATGGTCAAGACGTGATGAGATATAAATTGTTGTATGAGATGATCATGTTTTGTTAAATTTATCGACAACTGGCATGAGCCTTATGGTTGTCTCTTTATTGCATAATATGCAAGCGCCATACAATTGCTTTACTTTATCGCTATGCGATAGAAATAGTTGCAAAAGAAATAGTTGGCGAGACGACCATGTGACGACACGTTGATAGAGATCAAGATGATGGAGATCATGGTGTCATGCCGGTGACGATGAAGATCATGAAGGTGCTTTGGAGATGGAGATCAAAGGCACAAGATGATGATGGCCATATCATATCACTTATATTGATTGCATCTGATGTTTATCCTTTATGCATCTTATTTTGCTTAGTTCGGCGGTAGCATTATAAGATGATCTCGCACTAAATTTCAAGGTATAAGTGTTCTCCCTGAGTATGCACCATTGCTATAGTTCGTTGTGCCGAGACACCACGTGATGATCAGGTGTGATAAGCTCTACGTTCACATACAACGGGTGCAACCTAGTTTTGCACATGCAGAATACTCGGCTTAAACTTAACGAGCCTAGCATATGCAGATATGGCTCCGGAACACTGAGATCGAAAGGTTGAGCGTGAATCATATAGTAGATATGATCAACATAGTGATGTTCACCATTGAAAACTACTCCATCTCACGTGATGATCGGACATGGTTTAGTTGATATGGATCACGTGATCACTTAGATGATTAGAGAGATGTCTATCTAAGTGGGAGTTCTTAAGTAATTTGATTAATTGAACTTTAATTTATCATGAACTTAGTACCTGATAGTATTTTGCATGTCTATGTTGTTGTAGATAGATGGCCCGTGCTGTTGTTCCGTTGAATTTTAATGCGTTCCTAGAGAAAGCTAAGTTGAAAAATGATGGTAGCAACTACACGGACTGGGTCCGTAACTTGAGGATTATCCTCATTGCTGCACATAAGAATTACGTGCTGGAAGCACCGCTAGGTGACAACGCCAGATGTTATGAACACCTGGCAGAGCAAAGCTGATGACTACTCGATAGTTCAGTGTGCCATGCTTTACGGCTTAGAACCGGGACTTCAACGATGTTTTGAACGTCATGGAGCATATGAGATGTTCCAGGATTTGAAGTTAATATTTCAAGCAAATGCCCGGATTGAGAGATATGAAGTCTCTTATAAGTTCTACAGCTGCAAAATGAAGGAGAATAGTTCTGTCAGTGAACATATAATCAGAATGTCTGGGTACCACAACCACTTGACTCAGCTGGGAGTTAATCTTCCTGATGATAGTGTCATTGACAGAGTTCTTCAATCACTGCCACCAAGCTACAAGAGCTTCGTGATGAACTATAATATGCAAGGGATGGATAAGACGATTCCTGAGCTCTTCGCAATGCTAAAGGCTGCGGAGGTAGAAATCAAGAAGGAGCATCAAGTGTCGATGGTCCACAAGACTACTACTTTCGAGAAAAAAGGTAAAGGGAAGAAGGGGAACTTCAAGAAGAACAGCAAGCCAGTTGCTGCTCAAGTGAAGAAACCCAAGTCTGGACCTAAGCCTGAGACTGAGTGCTTTTACTACAAAGGGACTGGTCACTGGAAGCGGAACTGCCCCAAGTATTTGGCGGAGAAGAAGGATGGCAAAGTGAAAGGTATATTTGATATACATGTTATTGATGTGTACCTCACTAATTCTCATAGTAGTGCCTAGGTATTTGATACTGGTTCAGTTTCTAACATTTGCAACTCGAAACAGGGGCTATGGAGTAAGCGAAGATTGGCTAAGGACAAGGTGATGATGCGCGTGGGAAATGGTTCCAAAGTCGATGTGATCACCGTAGGCACGCTACCTCTACATCTACCTTCGGGATTAGTTTTAGACCTAAATAATTGTTATTTGGTGCCAGCGTTGAGCATGAACATTATATCTGGATCTTATTTGATGCGAGAAGGTTATTCATTTAAATCAGAGAATAATGGTTGTTCGATTTATATGAGTAATATCTTTTATGGTCATGCACCCTTGATGAGTGGTCTATTTTTACTAAATCTTGATAGTAGTGATACACATGTTCATAGTATTGAATCCAAAAGATGCAGGGTTGATAATGATAGTGCAACTTATTTCTGGCACTGCCGTTTGGGTCATATTGGTGTAAAGCGCATGAAGAAACTCCATTCTGATGGACTTCTGGAATCACTTGATTATGAATCACTTGGTACTTGTGAACCATGCCTCATGGGCAAGATGACTAAAACTCCGTTCTCCGGAACAATGGAGACATCAACAGAGTTATTGGAAATCATACATACTGATGTATGTGGTACAATGAACATTGAGGCTCGCGGCGGATATCATTATTTTCTCACCTTCACAGATGATTTGAGCAGATATGGGTATATCTACTTAATGAAACATAAGTCTGAAACATTTGAAAAGTTCAAAGAATTTCAGAGTGAAGTGGAAAATCATCGTAACAAGAAAATAAAGTTTCTACGATCTGATCGTGGAGGAGAATATTTGAGATACGAGTTTGGTCTTTATTTGAAACAATGCAGAATAGTTTCGCTACTCACGCCACCCGGAACACCACAGCGTAATGGTGTGTCCGAACGTCGTAATCGTAGTTTACTAGATATGGTGCGATCTATGATGCCTCTTACTGATTTACCGCTATCATTTTGGGGTTATGCTTTAGAGACAACTGCATTCACGTTAAATAGGGCACCATCTAAATCCGTTGAGAAGACACCTTATGAACTGTGGTTTGGCAAGAAACCCAAGTTGTTGTTTCTTAAAGTTTGGGGCTGTGATGCTTATGTGAAAAAGCTTCAACCTGGTAAGCTCAAACCCAAATCGGAGAAATGTGTCTTCATAGGATACCCAAAAGAGACTGTTGGGTACACCTTCTATCACAGATCCGAAGGCAAGATATTCGTTGCTAAGAATGGATCCTTTCTAGAGAAGGAGTTTCTATCGAAAGAAGTGAGTTGGAGGAAAGTAGAACTTGATGAGGTAATTGTATCTTCTCCCTTATTGGAAAGTAGTTCATCACTGAAATCAGTTCCAGTAATTCCTACACCAATAAGTGAGGAAGCTAATGATGTTGATCATGAAGCTTCTGATCAAGTTACTACCGAACCTCGTAGGTAAACCAGAGTAAGATCCGCACCAGAGTGGTACGGTAATCCTGTTCTGGAGGTCATGTTACTTGACCATGACGAACCTACGAACTATGAGGAAGCGATGATGAGCCCAGATTCCGCAAAATGGCTTGAGGCCATGAAATCTTAGATGGGATCCATGTATGAGAACAAAGTGTGGACTTTGGTTGACTTGCCCATTGATCGGCAGGCCATAAAGAATAAATGGATCTTCAAGAACAAGACTAACGATGACGGTAATGTTACTGTCTACAAAGCTCGACTTGTTGCGAAAGGTTTTTGACAAGTTTAAGGAGTTGACTACGATGAGACCTTCTCACCCGTAGTGATGCTTAAGTACGTCCGAATCATGTTAGCAATTGCCGCATTTTTTGATTATGAAATTTGGCAAATGGATATCAAAACTGCATTGTAACATCCCAAATTTTCAATTTGGAATGTTATACATAGTCATCCATGCATATCATATTTTATTGAATTTCCCGTTCCGCAAATCCTCGAAATCCTAAGCAACTCAAGGACCCACGGAGAGAGTTGGGGATTTTCCCGGGTTTTCATATTTGATTTTTATCAAATAATGAAACAAGGATTTTGATTTTAATTATTTTTCTCTCCAAAAATATTTCTTATCAAAATAAGGGAGAGGAGATAATATCACTTCTCCAAAATAATTGAAATATTGGAGGAAAAATGTTAAAATCATTTATTTGTTTTTTCTTGATTTTATTTGCATTAGAAAAATTGCACGTTTTCAAAGTTGCATTTTAGGGCCAAGAAAATGTTCATCTTGTTCTAAATATTTTATTTAGACAGTGAAAATTTGTTTTGGCATTTTTAGATTTTTATTTATTTTTCTAGGATTTTATTTCTGTCGGCGAAATTATTTAAAAAAAATAGGTTCCCGCGCCGGACTAGGCCTAAGGCCCAGCCGAGCCAGGCCGGCCCGCAGCCGCCGCCGCCGCCTCCCCGCGCGCGCGCCGCCCCGCCGCCGCTCGGACCCGGAGTCGGAGCCGGACTCCGCCTCGCCACCGCTTGCCCCCTCCTCCAAGCAAGCCGCCTCCTCCTTATAAGCCGCCACCCCCCGCCGCCCAAACCACCACCGCCCCCGCCGCCCGAGCAACAGCCCGCAGCCGCGCCGCCTTGCCGCCGCCGCAGCCGCGCCGCCTCGACGTCGCACGTGCCGCGCCGCCTTGCCGCCGCCGCCAAGCCCCGCCGCCCCGCCCCGCAGCCGCCTCGCCGGAGGTATCCGCCAGATCCGAGCCGCCGTTTTTTTTAAACCATTCATTTTTTTCGAATCCCTAGATTCGTTTTTTTCTCGGTTCGCCGTTTTTTTTGGTTCGCCGTTTTTTTCGGTTCTTCTAGTTAGCGGACGTTCGTCCGTACATTCGTTTAACGAACGGTTTTCGCCCGTTAGTTACAGCTAACGAACGCTCGTTCGTTAGTCTGTTCGTCAGTTTTCTTTTTATCGGATTTATTCCGCGATTTTCTGATCGCGATTTCTGATCCGATCTTAGTTTCTGTTTATCTTTTCGCTCGTTTATCGGAATCAGGCGATTCAAGCGCCTAGAGTTTCGTCTCGAAACCCTCTTTCTGTTTAACCAACTCAAATAAGATTTTGCTACTGTAAAATTTGACCTAGGTTCAGATTAGTAAACGAAGCTTCTTTCTTTCGCTGTTTGAGTTTCGTTGCTCCGTTTGATTTGATTCTTTTTGCGAACCGGAGTTCTTAAGTTGAACTTTCTGGTCAGCAACTCTCTTATTTGAGTTTTGCTTGTGCATTGTTGCTTGTTACTTATGTATGCTATTGTTTGCTTGCGATAGAATTCCCGGAGTGCGAAGCGTGTTACTACGAGTCTCTAGGATTCGCAGATCGTCAGCAAGGCAAGTAACACATTGATCATACTCTTTTCATACCCAGTTTTTATGCATTAGTTCCAAGCCTCAAATATTCCATGATTAGGATGTCATTAACATGTGGGATGGGAAGTAGTTATTAAGGTAGAACCTATTTCCCTGTTATATTCAAACCCTTGGGAGTTACTTCTATGTTTGGTTATATTATATTGCTATGCTCGTAGACGTGGGTTGGGTGTGAGTGAAATCCATGACACATGTGAGTTGCTAATTAATGGTTCAACTTAAGGTGGCAACTTAAATTAACATCTGGGTGGATTGAGGCACCTGGAGTACCTAGTGTTGCCTGTATTTTTGGAAATCCCGGAGTAACCGTGTGATCTTCCTATGGACCGCCACCCAGGCTCAAAGGGAACTGAGATGATTCATGCTAGAAACTTCCGTGTGCAGCCACAAGCTATTATGGGCTCTAGCATAGTTGAGTAAGTCACGTGAAGCTCTTGAAGAGGCAGATCAACAGGTAGTGGGATGTAGGTTTGGTATGGTCTGTCTGGAGTAAAGAGTTAATGTTTCTGAAAGACTATGTCTCGGTCATCCATTTCTCAAACACCATGTAGTGCGATAAATTCAACGGAGGCGATCGAGTCTTGTGGGGAAAAGTGCGCAAACCTCTGCAGAGTGTACAATCTAATCATGGTTAGCCGTGTCCCCGGTTATGGACAATCCTTGAGTATCTAGTACTTGGGTTATCACATGTATCTCATCATGTTTAACTAATACTGTTGGGTTGTTAATCACTGTAATTGGGATTGAGATGGAGGAACCTTCTCAATGTTGTTCAACCACCATGATAGTTAAATTAAAATCTATTCCTTTGTTGTAGGAAAAAATTGGCTTTTCGCAAAAACTATAACCATAGAGCTTTCCACCAGCCAAATATGCATATAGTGATAGCATTATTCTGTTCTTGCTCTACTGTGTTATATTGCCAGCATATTCCATGTGCTGACCCATTTTCGGGCTGCAACGTATTATGTTGCAGACTTTTCAGACGAGGAGTAAGGTTCGTTAGGTCGTTGCTGTGCAGCTCGGCTATGCCCTTGGAGTTGATGGACTCACTTTATCTTCCAAGCCTTCCGCTGCTATCGTATTAGACGGCCTTAAGCCATATTATTGTATTAAGTTCTCTCTTGAAACATTCGATGTAATAAGTGTGTGATTGCTACTCTGTTATAAATCCTTCTAGTACTGTGTGTGTCAGCATTACCGATCCAGGGATGACACTGAAGCACAGAAACTTGACCATCTGAGGTCGGGTCGCTACAAGATGGTATCAGAGCACACGCTGAGTGTAGGACACGACCATTAAGATAAACCCTAGTTCACACTTCTCTACTCATTTCTGACTCCTCTCCATTTTCTACTCTTTAGGATGGCGGAGATGAAGCACAAGTTTGCACAACCGGATGAAGACACACCTTTTGGACGCTACTTGAAGGAAGTCACTAGATACTTGAACATTGGAATACCAAGCTTCACCGGGACGTACAATGCCACTTTACCTGAAGAGGAGCGTTGGATGGTTCAAGTTCAAGTTCCAGGAAGGACGTTCTCGCCAACTTCTAAACCCATAGAATTTTCTTTTGAAGCACCCACCTGGAGTCTAGGCAAGAGCATGGCATCCCACATTACCATGGGACGCATTGGAGAAGTCTACAACAGGGAGCTTAAGGACACTATCTACCAAATTTGTGGGTGCCGAGATGAGCAATGGGAAGTAATCAGTACCAGGAAGGATAGATCCATTGCAGCTTTCATCCAGGAGTTAAACCAGCACATTCGACGTCAGGAGAACCAGATGTGCGTGGACATGATGGACTTAAAGAAGGCGAAGACTAGAATCATTGAGCTGGAGGAAGAACTCAAGTTTACACGCGATGGATATGAGGAGGAAATCAAGACACTACTGGAGAAGATTGACGACCTGGTTAAAAAGATCGGAGTATTCATGGGAGGACCAGCAACGGGAGAAGAAGACGACGACTCCACTTGCCCGGACAACTACATCATCATCGACGACACCGATTCCGATCCTAGTGATGATGACTTTGAAGGCAAAGCTGGAGCAGACATCATGGAGTCTTCCACCAATCAAAATTTCTAGATGACCACCATATGTTAACAGTATTCCCCCATGTATTTAGTAGTAGTTGAGCACATTTGCGCTAGTTCTAGACGGTTTGTATGCCCTTGCTTGATTGATTGAGTGAAATGTTTGTGTTTGTCTCATGTGCATATGGGTAGTGCTTTCTCATTAGACCTCATTCTATTCTAATCTCTTCCCTCTAAACCCATCAGATGCCTTCGAGACGTGACACCGGTTTTGCTTTTCCACCGGAGCTCACCTAGTTGATCCAGCAGCAGAATGCCTTGATGCAATTGTTAGTTCAGAACCAGGGCAACAACAACAACAACCCGCCGCCAGTGGACAACCTAGCCATTTTTCTAAGGTTACAGCCACCGGTGTTTTCCAGTAGCACCGAGCCAATAGTTGCTGATGATTGGCTACGCCGTATTGGAAGGGAGTTGACCACCGCAGGTTGCACAGATGCTGAGAGGGTGCGCTTTGCCGCACATCAATTGGATGGACCAACAGCCTCATGGTGGGAGAATTACACAGCCACTTTCCCCATAGCCAACGTCACTTGGGACCAGTTTCAACAAGCTTTCCGCACGGCCCATGTCTCAACTGGAGCTATGCAGATGAAGAAGCGGGAGTTTCGTAACCTACGCCAGGGGAACCATACTGTGGCTCAGTACGTGGATGATTTTAGCAAGTTATCGCGCTATGCCCCTGATGATGTGGCCACAGATGCCGCGAAGCAGGAGAAGTTTATGGAAGGGCTGAATGATGAGATTGTTGGGGAACGTAGTAATTTCAAAAAATTTCCTACGCACACGCAAGATCATGGTGATGCATAGCAACGAGGGGAGAGTGTGATCTACGTACCCTTGTAGACCGACAGCAGAAGCGTTAGCACAACGCGGTTGATGTAGTCGTACGTCTTCACGGCCCGACCTATCAGGCACCGAAACTACGACACCTCCGAGTTTTAGCACACGTTCAGCTTGATGATGATCCCCGGACTCCGATCCAACAAAGCGTCGGGGAAGAGTTCCGTCAGCACGACGGCGTGGTGACGATCTTGATGTTCTACCGTCGCAGGGCTTCGCCTAAGCACCGCTACAATATTATCGAGGATTATGGTGGAAGGGGGCACCGCACACGGCTAAGAATATGATCACGAGGATCAACTTGTGTGTCTATGGGGTGCCCCCTTGCCCCCGTATATAAAGGAGCAAGGGGGAGGAGGACGTCCCTAGGAGGGGCGTGCCAGGGAGTAGGATTCCTACTCCTAGTTGGAGTAGGTTTCCTCCTTTCCTAGTCCAACTAGGAGAAGAGGGGAAAGGGGGGAAGAGGGGAAGGAAGGGAGAGAGGGGCCGCGCCCCAAATCCCTTGTCCAATTCAGACTGGGCTTGGGAGGGGCGCGCGCCACCTCCTGGTCCTTCCCACTAAGGCCCATTAAGGCCCATTGCTTCTTCCTCGTATTCTCGTAACTCCCTTAATACCCGAATCACTCGGAACCTTTCCGATGTCCGAATATAGTCGTCCAATATATCAATCTTTACGTCTCGACCATTTCGAGACTCCTCGTCATGTCCGCAATCTCATCCGGGACTCTGAACTCCTTCGGTACATCAGAACTCATAAACTCATAATATAAGTGTCATCGAAACCTTAAGCGCGCGGACCCTACGGGTTCGAGAACAATGTAGACATGACCGAGACACGTCTCCGGTCAATAAACAATAGCGGAACCTGGATGCTCATATTGGCTCCCACATATTCTACGAAGATATTTATCGGTCAGACCGCATAACAACATACGCTGTTCCCTTTGTCATCGGTATGTTACTTGCCCGAGATTCGATCATCGGTATCTCAATACCTAGTTCAATCTCGTTACCGGCAAGTCTCTTTACTCGTTTCGTAATACATCATCTCGCAACTAACTCATTAGTTGCAATGCTTGCAAGGCTTATGTGATGTGCATTACCGAGAGGGCCCAGAGATACCTCTCCGACAATCGGAGTGACAAATCCTAATCTCGAAATACGCCAACCCAACATGTACCTTTGGAGACACCTGTAGAGCTCCTTTATAATCACCCAGTTACGTTGTGACGTTTGGTAGCACACAAAGTGTTCCTCCAGCAAACGGGAGTTGCATAATCTCATAGTCATAGGAACATGTATAAGTCATGAAGAAAGCAATAGCAACATACTAAACGATCGGGTGATAAGCTAATGGAATGGGTCATGTCAATCACATCATTCTCCTAATGATGTGATCCCGTTACTCAAATAACAACTCTTTTGTTTATGGTTAGGAAACATAACCATCTTCGATTAACGAGCTAGTCAAGTAGAGGCATACTAGTGACACTCTGTTTGTCTATGTATTCACACATGTATTATGTTTCCGGTTAATACAATTCTAGCATGAATAATAAACTTATCATGATATAAGGAAATAAATAATAACTTTATTATTGCCTCTAGGGCATATTTCCTTCAGTCTCCCACTTGCACTAGAGTCAATAATCTTGTTCACATCGCCATGTGATTCAACACTAAGAGTTCACATCACCATGTGATTAACACCCATAGTTCACATCGTCATGTGACCTATACCCAAAGGGTTTACTAGAGTCAATAATATAGTTCACATCATTTATGTGATTAACACCCAAAGAGTACTAAGGTGTGATCATGTTTTGCTTGTGAGATAATTTTAGTCAACGGGTCTGTCACATACAGATCCATAAGTATTTTGCGAATTCTATGTCTACAATGCTCTGCACGGAGCTAGTCTAGCTAATTGCTCCCACTTTCAATATGTATCTAGATCGAGACTTAGAGTCATCCAGATCTGTGTCAAAACTTGCATCGACGTAACTTTTTACGACGAACCTTTTGTCACCTCCATAATCGAGAAATATTTCCTTATTCCACTAAGGATAATTTTGACCAATGTCCAGTGATCTACTCTTAGATCACCATTGTACTCCCTTGCTTAACACAGTGTAGGGTATACAATAGATCTGGTACACATCATGGCATACTTTATAGAACCTATGGCTGAGGCATAGGGAATGACTTTCATTCTCTTTCTATCTTGTGCCGTGGTCAGGCTTTGAGTCTTACTCAATTTCATACCTTGTAACACAGCCAAGAACTCTTTCTTTGACTATTCCATTTTTGAACTACTTCAAAATATTGTCAAGGTATGTACTCATTGAAAAAACTTATCAAGCGTCTTGATCTATCTCTATAGATTTTGATGCTTAATATGTAAGCAGCTTCACCGAGGTCTTTCTTTGAAAAAACTTCTTTAAAAACACTCCTTTATGCTTTGCAGAATAATTCTACATTATTTCCGATCAACAATATGTCATTCACATATACTTATCAGAAATGCTGTAGTGCTCCCACTCACTTTCTTGTGAATACAGGCTTCACCGCAAGTCTGTATAAAACTATATGCTTTGATCATACTATCAAAGAGTTTATTCCAACTCCGAGAGGCTTGCACCAGTCCATAAATGGATCGCTGGAGCTTGCACACTTTGTTAGCTCCTTTTCGATCGACAAAACCTTCTGGCTGCATCATATACAACTCTTCTTCCAGAAATCCATTCAGGAATGCAGTTTTGACATCCATTTGCTGGATTTCATAAAATGCGACAATTGCTAACATGATTCAGACAGACTTAAGCATAGATACGAGTGATAAACTCTCATCATAGTCAACACCTTGAACTTAACGAAAACCTTTTTGCGACAATTCTAGCTTTGTAGATAGTAACACTACTATCAGCGTCCGTCTTCCTCTTGAAGATCCATTTAATCTCAATGGCTCGCCGATCATTGGGCAAGTCAATCAAAGTCCATACTTTGTTCTCATACATGGATCTCATCTCAGATTTCATGGCCTCAAGCCATTTCGCGGAATCTAGGCTCATCATCGCTTCCTCATAGTTCGCAAGTTCGTCATGGTCTAGTAACATGACTTCCAGAATAGGATTATCATACCACTTTAGTGCGGATCTCACTCTGGTTTACCTACGAGATTCGGTATTAACTTGATCTGAAGTTACATGATCATCATCATTAGTCTTCCTCACTAATTGGTGTAGTAGTCACAGGAACAGATTTCTTGTGATGAACTACTTTTCAATAAGGGAGAAGGTACAATTACCTTATCAAGTTCTACTTTCCTCCCACTCACTTCTTTCAAGAGAAACTCCTTCTCTAGAAAGGATCCATTCTTAGCAACGAATGTCTTGCCTTCGGATCTGTGATAGAAGGTGTACCCAATAGTCTCATTTGGGTATCCTATGAAGACATATTTCTCCGATTTGGGTTTGAGCTTATCAGGATGAAACTTTTCATATAAGCATCACAATCCCAAACTTTAAGAAACGACAACTTTGGTTTCTTGCCAAACCACAGTTCAGATTGTGTCGTCTCAACGTACTTAGATGGTGCCCTTTTAAACGTGAATGCAGCTGTATTTAATGCATAACCCCAAAACGATAGTGGTAGATCGGTAAGAGACATCATAGATCGCACCATATCTAATAAAGTATGGTTATGATGTTCGGACACACCATTATGCTGTGGTGTTCCAGGTGGCGTGAGTAGTGAAACTATTTCACATTGTTTTAACTGAAAGCCAGACTCGTAACTCAAATATTTCACCTCTGCGATCATATCGTAGAAACTTTTATTTTCTTGTTACGATGATTCTCCACTTCACTCTGAAATTCTTTGAACTTTTCAAATATTTCAGACTTGTGTTTCATTAAGTAGATATACCCATATCTGCTCAAATCATCTGTGAAGGTCAGAAAATAATGATACCCGCCACAAGCCTTAACACTTATCGGATCTCATACATCAGTATGTATTATTTCCAATAAGTCAGTTGCTCGCTCCATAGTTCCGGAGAACGGCGTTTTAGTCATTTTGCCCATGAGGCATGGTTCGCAAGCATCAACTGATTCATAATCAAGTGATTCCAAAAACCCATTAGCATGGAGTTTCTTCATGCGCTTTACACCAATATGACCTAAACGGCAGTGCCACAAATAAGTTGCACTATCATTATTAACTTTGCATCTTTTGGTTTCAATATTATGATTATGTGTATCACTACGATCGAGATCCAACGAACTATTTTCATTGGGTGTGTAACCATATAAGGTTTTATTCATGTAAACAGAACAAAAATTTATTCTCTTACTTAAATGAATAACTGTATTACAATAAACATGATCAAATCATATTCATGCTCAACGCAAACACCAAATAACACTTATTCAGGTTCAACACTAATCCCGAAAGTATAGGGAGTGTGCGATGATGATCATATCAATCTTGGAACCACTTCCAACACACATCGTCACTTCACCCTTAACTAGTCTCTGTTTATTCTGCAACTCCCGTTTCGAGTTACTAATCTTAGCAACTGAACTAGTATCAAATACTGAGGGGTTGCTATAAACACTAGTAAAGTACACATCAATAACATGTATATCAAATATACTTATGTTCACTTTGCCATCCTTCTTATCTGCCAATCACTTGGGGTAGTTCCGCTTCCAGTGACCAGTCCCTTTGCAGTAGAAACACTTAGTCTCAGGCTTAGGACCAGACTTGGGCTTCTTCACTTGAGCAGCAACTTCCGTGCTGTTCTTCTTGAAGTTCCCCTTCTTCCCTCTGCCCTTTTCTTGAAACTAGTGGTCTTGTCTACCATCAACACTTGATGTTTTTCTCGATTTCTACCTTCGTCAATTTCCGCATTACGAAGAGCCTGGGAATCGTTTCCGTTATCCCTTGCATATCATAGTTCATCACGAATTTCTACTAACTTGGTGATGGTGACTAGAGAATTCTGTCAATCACTATCTTATCTGGAAGATTAACTCCCACTTGATTCAAGCGATTGTAGTACTCAGACAATTTGAGCACATGCTCACTAGTTGAGCGATTCTCCTCCATCTTTTAGCTATAGAACTTGTTGGAGACTTCATATCTCTCAACTCGGGTATTTGCTTGAAATATTAACTTCAACTCCTGGAACATCTCATATGCTCCATGACGTTCAAAACGTCTTTGAAGTCCCGATTCTAAGCCATTAAGCATGGTGCACTAAACTATCAAGTAGTCATCATATTGAGCTAGCCAAACATTCATAACGTCTGCATCTGCTCCTGCAATAGGTCCGTCACCTAGCGGTGCATCAAGGACATAATTCTTCTGTGCAGCAATGAGGATAAACCTCAGATCACGGATCCAATCCGCATCATTGCTACTAACATCTTTCAACACAATTTTCTCTAGGAACATATCAAAATAAACACAGGGAAGCAACAACGCGAGCTATTAATCTACAACATAATTTGCAAAATACTACCAGGACTAAGTTCATGATAAATTTAAGTTCAATTAATCATATTACTTAAGAAATCCCACTTAGATAGACATCCCTCCAATCCTCTAAGTGATTACGTGATCCAAATCAACTAAACCATGTCCGATCATCACGTGAGATGGAGTAGTTTCATTGGTGAACATCGCTATGTGGATCATATCTGCTATATGATTCACGCTCGACCTTTTGGTCTCCATGTTCCGAGGCCATATCTGTATATGCTTGGCTCGTCAAGTATAACCTGAGTATTCTGCGTGTGCAACTGTTTTGCACCCGTTGTATTTGAACATAGAGCCAATCACACCCGATCATCACGTGGTGTCTCAGCACGAAGAACTTTCGCAACGGTGCATACTCAGGGAGAACACTTCTTGATAATTAGTGAGAGATCATCTTATAATGCTACCGTCAATCAAAGCAAGATAAGATGCATAAAAGATAAACATCACATGCAATCAATATAAGTGATATGATATGGCCACCATCATCTTGTGCTTGTGATCTCCATCTTCGAAGCACCGTCATGATCACCATCGTCACTGGCGCGACACCTTGATCTCCATCGTAGCATCTTTGTCGTCTCGCCAATCTTATGCTTCCACGACTATCGCTACCGCTTAGTGATATAGTAAAGCATTACAGTGCGATTGCATTGCATACAATAAAGCGACAACCATATGGCTCCTGCCAGTTGTCGATAACTCGGTTACAAAACATGATCATCTCATACAATAAAATTTAGCATCATGTCTTGACCATATCACATCACAACATGCCCTGCAAAAACAAGTTAGACATCCTCTACTTTGTTGTTGCAAGTTTTACGTGGCTGCTACGGGCTTAAGCAAGAACCAATCTTACCTACGCATCAAAACCACAACGATAGTTTGTCAAGTTGGTGTTGTTTTAACCTTCGCAAGGACCGGGCGTAGCCACACTCGGTTCAACTAAAGTTGGAGAAACTGTCACCCGCTAGCCACCTTTGTGCAAAGCACGTCGGGAGAACCGGTCTCGCGTAAGCGTACGCGTAATGTCAGTCTGGGCCGCTTCGTCCAACAATACCGCCGAACCAAAGTATGACATGCTGGTAAGCAGTATGACTTATATCGCCCACAACTCACTTGTGTTCTACTCGTGCATATAACATCAACACATAAAACCTAGGCTCGGATGCCACTGTTGGGGAACGTAGTAATTTCAAAAAAATTCCTACGCACACGCAATATCATGGTGATGCATTGCAACGAGGGGAGAGTGTGATCTACGTACCCTTGTAGACCGACAGCGGAAGCGTTAGCACAACGTGGTTGATGTAGTCGTACATCTTCACGGCCCGACCGATCAAGCACCGAAACTACGACACCTCCAAGTTTTAGCACACGTTCAGCTCGATGACGATCCCCGGACTCCGATCCAGCAAAGCGTTGGGGAAGAGTTCCGCCAGCACGACGGCGTGGTGACGATCTTGATGTTCTACCGTCGCAGGGCTTCGCCTAAGCACCGCTACAATATTATCGAGGATTATGGTGGAAGGGGGCACCACACACGGCTAAGAATATGATCACGATGATAAACTTGTGTGTTTATGGGGTGCCCCATTGCCCCCGTATATAAAGGAGCAAGGGGGAGGAGGCCGGCCCTAGGAGGGGCGCGCCAGGGAGTAGGATTCCTACTCCTAGTTGGAGTAAGTTTCCTCCTTTCCTAGTCCAACTAGGAGAAGAGGGGAAAGGGGGGAAGAGGGGAAGGAAGGGAGAGAGGGGCCGCGCCCCAAATCCCTTGTCCAATTCGGACTGGGCTTGGGAGGGGGGCGCGCCACCTCCTGGTCCTTCCCACTAAGGCCCATTAAGGCCCATTGCTTCTTCCTCGTATTCCCGTAACTCCCCGGTACCTCCGAAAATACCCGAATCACTCGGAACCTTTCCGATGTCCGAATATAGTCGTCCAATATATCGATCTTTACATCTCGACCATTTCGAGACTCCTCATCATGTCCTCAATCTCATCCGGGACTCCGAACTCCTTTGGTACATCAAAACTCAGAAACTCATAATATAACTGTCATCGAAACCTTAAGCGTGCGGACCCTACGGGTTCGAGAACAATGTAGACATGACCGAGACACGTCTCCGGTCAATAAACAATAGAGGAACCTGGATGCTCATATTGGCTCCCACATATTCTACGAAGATCTTTATCGGTCAGACCGCATAACAACATACGTTGTTCCCTTTGTCATCGGTATGTTACTTTCCCGAGATTCGATCGTTGGTATCTCAATACCTAGTTCAATCTCGTTACCGGCAAGTCTCTTTACTCGTTTTGTAATACATCATCTCGCAACTAACTCATTAGTTGCAATGCTTGCAAGGCTTATGTGATGTGCATTACCGAGAGGGCCCAGAGATACCTCTCCGACAATCGGAGTGACAAATCCTAATCTCGAAATACGCCAACCCAACATGTACCTTTGGAGACACCTGTAGAGCTCCGTTATAATCACCCAGTTACGTTGTGACGTTTGGTAGCACACAAAGTGTTCCTCCGGCAAACGGGAGTTGCATAATCTCATAGTCATAGGAACATGTATAAGTCATGAAGAAAGCAATAGCAACATACTAAACGATCGGGTGCTAAGCTAATGGAATGGGTCATGTCAATCACATCATTCTCCTAATGATGTGATCCTGTTAATCAAATAACAACTCTTTTGTTTATGGTTAGGAAACATAACCATCTTCGATTAACGAGCTAGTCAAGTAGAGGCATACTAGTGACACTCTGTTTGTCTATGTATTCACACATGTATTATGTTTCCGGTTAATACAATTCTAGCATGAATAATAAACATTTATCATGATATAAGGAAATAAATAATAACTTTATTATTGCCTCTAGGGCATATTTCCTTCAGAGATGAGCATGCAGTTGATGGTAGCAACCTTAAACAACTACCAGGAGTTAGTAGATAAGGCTCTTATGATTGAAGGGAAGCAATAGCAGATTGAGAGCCGCAAGAGAAAGTATGGACAAGGGAAGTATAACTCAGGAGCTCAGCAGAAGCCTCGCCTAACCCCGAATTCGGGAGGACTTGTTCATAACCATGGAGGTCACAACCCCAATGGAGGAGGATCGCATAACCACAATGGTTCTAAGAATGGGAATGGGAACGGAACCAACAATAATCAGAACCGCCCCAATCCAGCCACACCCGCCAAAAGGGACTTAAGTCATGTTACTTGTTTCAAGTGCGGGAAGACGGGACACTACGCAACGGAGTGCCCTGAAGGAAAGAATCAAAACGGAAATGGGAGCGCCGGGAAGAAGCCCAATCCATTCAACAAAGGACAAGTGAACCACGTTAACGTGGAGGAGGTTGAAGAGCAGCCGGACGCGGTAATAGGTAAGTTTTTGGTTAAGTCATTTACCGCTCTTGTTCTTTTCGATACTGGTGCATCGCATTCATACATATCAAGGGGATTTGTGGATAAGTTTAAACTACCAACCCAAACCCTTAGGACCCCTCTGCTAGTGAGCTCACCCAGAGTAGAATACATGGCTAGCCGATGGTGCGACCAGATACCTTTAACCATTGGCACACATGTGTTTCCGTCCGACCTAATTATCTTGGAGTCACAAGGATTGGATGTGATATTAGGTATGGACTGGATGTCAAAGTTTGGAGGAAGTATTGACTGTGCTAGTAAGTCGATTTACCTTACCACCCCGGAGGGAAATAGGATTAAGTATGTATCTAGGCATGTGCCTAGAAGGAGCCAAGTGAATACCCTTACGGGAGTTGTTCAGGAGGAAGTGCCTATAGTGAAGGATTATCCGGATGTTTTTCCAGAGGAGTTACCAGGCATGCCACCAGATAGAGACATTGAGTTTTTGATAGAGCTGTTGCCAGGTACAGGACCAATATCCAGGAGACCCTATCGGATGCCCGCAAATGATCTGGAGGAGATTAAGAAACAGATCAAGGAGTTATTGGAGAAAGGATACACCCGAAGAAGTTCATCACCTTGGGGAGCCCTAGTGCTTTTGGTTGAGAAGAAGGATAAATCCCTAAGGATGGTTGTTGATTATCGAGCCTTGAATGAAGTGAGGATTAAGAACAAGTACCAACTGCCGATGATCAACGATCTGCTTGATCAGTTGCAAGGAGCTAAGGTGTTTTCGAAGATCGATTTGAGATCGGGATACCATCAGTTGAAGAAACGATTGACTACAGCGCCAGTGCTAACACTGCCGGATATACATAAGGAGTTCCAAGTGTATTGCGACGCCTCTCGCTTAGGACTTGGATGTGTGCTTATGCAGGATGGAAGAGTTGTTTCGTATGCCTCACGACAACTAAAACCTCATGAGTTGAATTATGCCACGCATGATTTGGAGTTAGCAGCTGTAGTGCATGCATTGAAGACCTGGAGACATTACCTTATTGGAAACAGATGTGATGTATACACGGACCATAAGAGTTTGAAGTACATCTTCACCCAGAAGGAACCGAACCTTAGACACAGGAGATGGTTGGAGCTTATAAAGGATTATGACATGAAGTTACACTATCATCCAGGAAAGGCCAATGTCGTAGCAGACGCCTTGAGCAGGAAGAGCTATGCTAATATCCTTAAAAGTAAGGGACTGCCGAAGGAGTTTGTAGAGGATATCATGGAACTTCAATTAGAGATTGTTCCTAGAGGATTCGTTGCGACAATGGAGGTCTAGTCGACATTGCTAGACAAGATTCGGGAAGCTCAGAAGAATGACAAAGAGATTGCCGAGATAAAGGAGAAGATGGGCAAAGGAAAGGCCAAAGGTTTTCGTGAGGATGAGCACGATGCCCTATGGTTTGAAGACCGAGTTTATGTGCCCAATAACCATGAGATCAGGAAGTTAATACTTCAAGAGGCTCATGACTCACCATACTCGATACACCCCGGAAACACCAAGATGTATCTGGATTTGAAGGAACGTTTCTGGTGGACCGGTTTGAAGAAGGATATTGCCGAGTATGTAGCCGTATGTGATGTATGTCAGAGAGTGAAGGCAGAACATCAGAAGCCAGCAGGACTGTTACAGCCTATGCCGATACCCGAATGGAAGTGGGATAAACTTGGCATGGACTTTATCACCGGATTGCCCAGGACTAAAGCAGGATATGATTCCATATGGGTAGTAGTCGATCGCTTAACCAAAGTGGCTCACTTCATCCCAGTGAAAACCACTTATACAAGTGCGAAGTTGGCCAAGATTTATATGTCCAAGATCGTATGTCTGCATGGAGTTCCGAGGACTATCATATCAGATAGAGGAACACAGTTTACTTCAAAGTTCTGGCATCAGTTACACTAGACTTTGGGAACGAGGTTAGAGTTCAGTACAGCCTTTCACCCACAGACGGATGGACAGACCGAGAGAGTGAACCAAATTCTAGAGGACATGTTGAGAGCGTGTGAGCTAGATTATGGATCTAGTTGGGATGACAATTTGCCATACGCAGAGTTCTCATACAACAATAGCTACCAAGCCAGTTTGAAGATGGCACCGTTTGAAGCCCTGCATGGACGCAGGTGCAGAACACCCTTGATGTGGGATGAGGTAGGAGACCGATAGTTGTTTGGACCAGACTTTATCAAGGAGTCTGAGGAGAAGGTTAAATTAATTCGTGATAGACTGAAGATTGCTCAGTCCAGGCAGAAGAGTTATACAGACTCAAAACGCAAAGAGGTAACCTATGAAATTGGAGATAGAGTATATCTGCGAGTATCTCCCTTGCGAGGAGTGAAACGTTTTGGAGTTAAGGGGAAGTTAGCCCCGAGATTTGTAGGACCTTATCGTGTTTTGGAACGGATGGGAGAAGTTGCCTACAAATTGGAATTACCCGAGGGATTGTCAGGAGTCCATGATGCGTTTCACGTTTCACAGCTGAAGAAGTGTCATGCTGAGATGGCCGATATACCGTTAAGAGATACAGTGCCCTTGGAGGCAATTCAGTTGGACAGTGATTTGACTTACGAGGAGAAGCCAGTTAAGATTCTTGAGTTTGCCAGTAGAGTCACCCGCAGTAAGATTATCAAGTTTTGCAAAGTTCAGTGGAGCCACCATACCGAGGATGAAGCCACCTGGGAACGAGAGGATGATCTCCGCAAAGACCACCCACACCTATTTTCTAGCAAACACGAATCTCGAGGGCGAGATTCATCTTAAGGGGGGTAGGTTTGTAACATCCTAAATTTTCAATTTGGAATGTTATACATAGTCATCCATGCATATCATATTTTATTGCATTTTTCGTTCCAAAAATCCTCGAAATCCTAAGCAATTCAAGGACCCACGGAGAGAGTTGGGGATTTTCCCGGTTTTTCATATTTGATTTTTATCAAATAATGAAACGAGGATTTTCATTTTAATTATTTTTCTCTTTGAAAAATATTTCTTATCAAAATAAGGAGAGGAGATAATATGACTTCTCCAAAATAATTGAAATATTGGAGGAAAAATGTTAAAATCATTTATTTGTTTTTTCTTGATTTTATTTGGATTTTATTTGCATTAGAAAAATTGCACGTTTTCAAAGTTGCATTTTAGGGCCAAGAAAATGTTCATCTCCTTCTAAATATTTTATTTAGACAGTGCAAATTTGTTTTGGCATTTTTAGAATTTTATTTATTTTTCTAGGATTTTATTTCTGTCGGCGAAATTATTTAAAAAAGAGAGGTTCTCGCGCCCGACTGGGCCTAAGGCCCAGCCGAGCCAGGCCGGCCCACAGCCGCCGCCGCCTCCCCGCGCGCGCGCCGCCCCGCCGCCGCTCGGACCCGGAGTCCGAGCCGGACTCCGCCTCGCCACCGCTTGCCCCCTCCTCCAAGCAAGCCGCCCCTCCTTATAAGCCGCCACCCCCGCCGCCCGAGCCGCAGCCCGCAGCCGCGCCGCCTTGCCGCCGCCGCAACCGCGCTGCCTCGCCGTCGCCCGCTCCGCGCCGCCGCCAAGCCCCGCCGCCCCGCCCCACAGCCGCCTCGCCGGACCCCCTCGCCGGAGGTATCCACCGGATCTGAGCCGCCGGTTTTTTTAAAACCGTTCGGTTTTTTTTTGAATCCCTAGATTCTTTTTTTTCACGGTTCACCCTTTTTTTCGGTTCTTCTAGTTAGCGGACGTTCGTCCGTATGTTCATTTAACAAACGGTTTTCGCCCGTTAGTTACAGCTAACGAACGCTCGTTCGTTAGTCTGTTCGTCAGTTTTCTTTTTATCGGATTTATTTCGCGATTTTCTGATCGTGATTTCTGACCCGATCTTAGTTTCTGTTTATCTTTTCGCTCGTTTATTGGAATCAGGCGATTCAAGCGCCTAGAGTTTCGTCTCGAAACCCACTTTCTGTTTAACCAACTCAAATAAGCTTTTGCTATTGTAAAATTTGACCTAGGTTCATATTAGTAAACGAAGCTTCTTTCTTTCGCCGTTTGAGTTTCGTTGCTCCGTTTGATTTGATTCTTTTTGCGAACGGGAGTTCTTAAGTTGAACTTTCTGGTCAGCAACTCTCTTATTTGAGTTTTGCTTGTGCATTTTTGCTTGTTACTTATGTATGCTATTGTTTGCTTGCGATAGAATTCCCGGAGTGCGAAGCGTGTTACTACGAGTCTCTAGGATTTGCGGATCATCAGCAAGGCAAGTAACACATTGATCATACTCTTTTCATACCCAGTTTTTATGCATTAGTTCCAAGCCTCAAACATTGCATGATTAGGATTTTATTAACATGTGGGATGGGAAGTAGTTATTAAGGTAGAACCTATTGCCCTGTTATATTCAAACCCTTGGGAGTTACTTCTATGTTTGCTTATATTATATTGCTATGCTCGTAGACGTGGGTTGGGTGTGAGTGAAATCCATGACACATGTGAGTTGTTAATTAATGGTTCAACTTAAGGTGGCAACTTAAATTAACATCTGGGTGGATTGAGGCACCTTGAGTACCTAGTGTTGCCTGTATTTTTGGAAATCCCGGAGTAACCGTGTGATCTTCCTATGGACCGCCACCCAGGCTCAAAGGGAACTGAGATGATTCATGCTAGAAACTTCCGTGTGCAGCCACAAGCTATTATGGGCTCTAGCATAGTTGAGTAAGTCACGTGAAGCTCTTAAGAGGCAGATCAACAGGTAGTGGGATGTAGGTTTGGTATGGTCTGTCCGGAGTAAAGAGTTAATGTTTCTGAAAGACTGTGTCTCGGTCATCCATTTCTCAAACACCATGTAGTGCGATAAATTCAACGGAGGCGATCGAGTCTTGTGGGGAAAAGTGCGCAAACCTCTGCAGAGTGTACAATCTAATCATGGTTAGCCGTGTCCCCGGTTATGGACAATCCTTGAGTATCTAGTACTTGGGTTATCACATGTATCTCATCATGTTTAATTAATACTGTTGGGTTGTTAATCACTGTAATTGGGATTGAGATGGAGGAACCTTCTCAATGTTGTTCAACCACCATGATAGTTAAATTAAAATCTATTCCTTTGTTGTAGGAAAAAATTGGCTTTTCGCAAAAACTATAACCATAGAGCTTTCCACCAGCCAAATATGCATATAGTGATAGCATTATTCTGTTCTTGCTCTACTGTGTTATATTGCCAGCATATTCCATGTGCTGACCCGTTTTCGGGCTGCAACATATTATGTTGCAGACTTTTCAGACGAGGAGTAAGGTTCGTTAGGTCATTGCCGTGCAGCTCAGCTATGCCGTTGGAGTTGATGGACTCACTTTATCTTCCAAGCCTTCCACTGTTATCGTATTAGATGGCCTTAAGCCATATTATTGTATTAAGTTCTCTCTTGAGACATTTGATGTAATAAGTGTGTGATTGCTACTCTGTTATAAATCTTGCGAGTACTGTGTGTGTCAGCATTACTGATCCAGGGATGACACTGAAGCACAGAGACTTGACCATCTGTGGTCGGGTCGCTACATGCATTCCTTAATGGATATCTTAAAGAAGAGTTGTATATGATGCAACCAGAAGGTTTTATCAATTCAAAAGGTGCTAACAAAGTGTGCAAGCTCCAACTATCCATTTATGGACTGGTGCAAGCCTCTCGGAGTTGGAATATACGCTTTGATAGTGTGATCAAAGCATATGGTTTTATACAGAATTTTGGAGAAGCCTGTATTTACAAGAAATGAGTGGGAGCTGTCGGTGTCAAAACCGGCGGATCTCGGGTAGGGGGTCCCGAACTGTGTGTCTAAGGTCGATGGTAACAGGAGACAGGGGACACAATGTTTACCTAGGTCCGGTCCCTCTCTATGGAGGTAATACCCTACTTCCTGCTTGATTGATCTTGATGAATATGAGTATTACAAGAGTCGATCTACCACGAGATCGTAATGGCTAAACCCTAAAGGTCTAGCCTATCTGACTATGATTATGAGGGATCTCCCTCTACGGACCTAGCCCTCTAGTTTATATAGACACTGGAGGGATCTAGGGTTACATAAGGTCGGTTACAGAGAAAGGAACCTTCATATTTGGTCGCCAAGCTTGCCTTCCACGCCAAGGAGAGTCCCATCCGAACACGGGTAGAGTCTTTGGTCTTTGTATCTTCATAGCCCATCAGTCCGACCCATGTCTAATAGGTCGGACGCTCGAGGACCCCTTAGTCCAGGACTCCCTCGGTAGCCCCCGAAGCAGACTTCAATGACGAGGTGTCCGGCGCGCAGATAGTCTTCGGCATTGCAAGGCGGGTTCCTCCTCCAATGACTTCAAATGATGTATTCAGCTTTCCATTTAATGCCGTACCCCTTGGCTTCCACTCCTCCCTGACTTCAGCTTCCATGTAGCGAGTGAATACGAGAGGTCGGGGTATTTTTGCACATACCACCCTAACCGTACAAGAGAGGTGCCTATTTAAAGAGAATAGATCTCAGATCCATCCCACACCCCACGAAAAAATCCTCAGAGCTTGCTAAGCGGAACCACCCCAACATGGCTAGCGCTCCCAGCTCTTCCTCTCGTCCCCGCGGCTTCAAAAAGGGTGATTGGGAGAGATTCTCCGTATCTCACAGTCAGCTATCGAAGCTGCAAAAACAGGGCTTTCTCCCCCCCCCCCCCCGTGGATCTAGTCCCCATCCGAGCAGGGCTGACGTCCTTCAATGGCTGGGTTCAGGCGGAGAACTTCCCCAATCCGTCCAGGGGGAACGAGTATGCTTCGCTCCCTTCTTGCTAAGAGGCGTCGGATTTCCAATCCATCCCTTCCTCCGAGGACTTCTGGAGTATTATGGCCTCCAACTGCAGTTTCACTCTCGCCTCCATCCTGCACATCGCGGGTTATGTTGCTCTATGCGAGCTATTCCTAGGCTGCGAGGCCCATTTTGAATTATGGAGAAAACGGTTCTGCCTCGTCCCTCGTAATCAAGGGGGTCAATATTCGAAGTGGGAGGAGCCGAAGTGTGGTGTATCGCCGGGACCGGAAACCTATCCAGCATGCCGAAGAAGGCTTCCGAAGAGTGGCCTTCCGAATGGTTCTATATTGACGACGTCGCCCTTCCCGACCCAGTCCGAACGGGCCTCCCCGAATTTTCAAGCGCTCCATTGAAGAAACGCCATAGCTGGCGTCCTCGGAACCTCGAGGAGGAGGATATCACAGAAGTCAGACAGTTGATGGGCAAGATTAAGATGCTCGCCCAGTCCGGCTTGTCATTAATCGAGGTAATGGCGATCTCCATAGTGCGGGGTGTCCAACCACTCCAATACAGAGGGCTTCCCATGTGGCACTATAATGGGGAAGATGACGCCTCACGCTGCGGTCGGAAGGGTCCGAAACCCCCCGCCGCTTTGGCCAAAATATTGGCCGAACTGTACAAAGGGGAGAAGGAGGAGTTCACTCGTCTCCAATGTCGAGATGGATTTTCCATGTATAATCCTCCTAGCTGGGTAAGATCCAATCCCACCATTTTACTCCTCTCCCTGAATTATTTTCGATGGACAGTAACCTATCCACTCACTACAGGAATGGCGGAAGGCCATCGAGGGGATCCATAGCCCTGCCCCCCAGCCAGAGGGTCACAACCGGGACCTTGACCCCGGATTCGAAGAAGATCCGGACATATTTGTGGAGCTCAAGGATGGAGTATTCTATCAGACGAGCTATGATGGTATGGAAGTACCCATCATCGCCGATTACCCCGGCCTCCTCCCTGCTTTGCATGTAAGTAATTTAAAAGAAACCTTCGAAAGAGTTTCCTTACTATGCCTCACCCACCACACTATTTCGTGTTCCAAAGGGGAGGCGCTCGACGCCACAACGTGCACCAGAAGCGTCTCCGAGCAGAGCGGCACCCGCGCCGAGCATATCTTCAAAGAGGAAGGCAAATGATAACATGATAGAACCCTCGTCAAAGAGGTAAGGCCTTTTCTCAAGAATACATCTTCTGATCGCCACATCAAATCGTGATGCCATTCGCCGCATTCTATCAGGAAAAGTGCCCGCCGGACTATATCCGGGGATCCTGTCGGACGTGCCTCCACTAGTCAGGTTCCGGACCCTGCCCTAAGGACAAGGGCTGACACGGGAGTGGCGCCGAACTATCCTTCCACAGAGGATTCAGACGATATGTCCGTCACGAACTCTGAAGTGGAGAGTGCCATGAATCATCACCGTCGGAGGGCCGCTCTTCGTGACCCTGACTTTTCAAAGGAGGCATTTGATGCCTTCAGCTCGGCCGACGCGTACATCCGAGCTACTCGGGATGGGCTTGCCAGAGCCATGGACCATCATCTGAAAGATATGCCAGTAAGTGTAGATTTAATCATCATTTACCAGTAGCCCCCGAGACATAAATCAGTTGATACAACTGATTTAAGGATCACTGTATAACTAGGTGCTTACGGAGAAGAACAACATGTTGTCTCAAGAGCTAGAAAAATGTCGGACACAACTAACTGCTGTTACCGCCGAACTGGAGAAATCCAAGAAGGCATCAACTGGTAAGGTTTCCCTCCATCGAGAAAACATAATTATATGCCAGCTATGTTAACGTTGTTGCTTATCTCATGACAGGATCGTCAAATCAACTGGAGGAGAAATTAAAGGCCGCTCAAGAGGGTGAGAAAGAGTCCCAAAGACTACTCGCCACGGGCGAACGTGTGTTGAAACGAGTCAGGGAGGAGAAGAACAAACTCCAGGATTCCAACACCCAGCTGGGCGAAGAACTGAAAGATGTGCGGGCCCATCTAGCTGACTTCGTAAAGGAGAATAAAAGGCTGAGAGGCAGCATATTCAGTATGTGGTCGAACTTACCTTCGAATAATTCAAAGATAGAGGGGACTGACAGAGTTATGTCTGCAGGTATGCTGACCGGTCGCCCCGAAGAGGAGATGTCCGGATTCTCGAGCGATATGCTACAAGAGCTTTCGCAAGTGCACGAGCAGGCTCGACAGGCGATGCGAAGTGTTGCCAAGGCCTTATGGCCATCTGCCTCCCCTCCAGGAAAGATGGAGGAGCTTATACAGCCATTTAAGGGAGCGCGGCGGCGCTTTCGATTGTGGAAGATACCGGCCTGCCAGGAAGGTGCACGAGAAGCCTGGGCCATGGTGAAAACATGGTATACCAAGATTGATCCGAATCATATGGCTTGGGTCGTACCTCTAGGGTCAGATGGAAAAGAAGTTTCCGTTAATTTGGTATATGACCAAGTAGAAGTAGCCGCCAAGTATTCCCAGCATGATTGTAAGTTAGACAACCTGCTCGACGGTGTAGAGGAGGAAATTTTTGAGTACAAGTGACTATGTACTTTCCTTGGCACATGTAACTCTAGCTGAATTGTAAAACGATTGTCATGGCAGACCTTTCCGCTTCGACCTTTGGACCCGAAGGTGCGGAGTGCTTCCGAATACCTGAGCGATAAAATAGACCGGGGTATGAGTGGAAACCAGGCGTAGGGATCATAGTTGCTTGAACAGACAAGTTGTATCCGGCTAGTTATGTTATATTACATTATGATTGTAGAAAACATCTTCCAGAGAGAATAGTTCCGTTAAGGGTTCCTTTCCCTGGGTGTGCATTGCTACCTCTTGAGCACTGCGTTGGTTTTCCCTTGAAGAGGAAAGGGTGATGCAGCAGAGTAGCGTAAGTATTTCCCTCAGTTTTTGAGAACCAAGGTATCAATCCAGTAGGAGGCCACACGCAAGTCCCTCGTAACTACACAAACAAATAAGAACCTTGCAACCAACGCGATAAAGGGGTTGTTAATCCCTTCACGGTCACTTACGAGAGTGAGATCTGATAGAGATGATAAAATAATATTTTTGGTATTTTTATGATAAAGATTAAAAGTAAAGATTGCAAAATAGAAGGTAATAGAAATAGCTTGTTGACTGAAGATTAATATGATGGAGAATAGACTCGGCGGCCATAGGTTTCACTAGTGGCTTCTCTCAAGATAGCATAAGTATTACGGTGGGTGAACAAATTACTGTCGAGCAATTGATAGAAAAGTGAATAATTATGAGAATATCTAGGCATGATCATGTATATAGGCATCACGTCCGTGACAAGTAGACCGACTCCTGCCTGCATCTACTACTATTACTCCACACATCGACCGCTATCCAGCATGCATCTAGAGTATTAAGTTCATAAGAACAGAGTAACACATTAGGTAAGATGACATGATATAGAGGGATAAACTCAAGCAATATGATATAAACCCATATTTTTATCCTCGATGTCAACAATACAATACGTGTTGTTTCCCTTTCTTTCACTGGGATCGAGCACTGCAAGATTGAACCCAAAGCTAAGCACTTCTCCCATTGCAAGAAAGATCAATCTAGTAGGCCAAACCAAACAGATAATTCGAAGAGACTTGCAAAGATAACCAATCATACATAAAAGATTTTAGAGAAGAATCAAATATTATTCATAGATAGACTTGATCATAAACCCACAATTCATTGGATCTCGACAAACACACCGCAAAAAGAGTTACATCGAATAGATCTCCAAGAAGATCGAGGAGAACTTTGTATTGAGATTCAAAGAGAGAGAAGAAGCCATCTAGCTAATAACTATGGACCCGAAGGTCTGAAGTAAACTACTCACACATCATCGGAGGGGTCATGGAGTTGATGTAGAGGCCCTCCGTGATCGATGCCCCCTCCGGCGGAGCTCCGAAAAAGGCCCCAAGATGGGATCTCTTGGGTACAGAAGGTTGCGGCGGTGGAAATAGGGTTTCGTGGTGCTCGTGGATGTTTTCAGGGTATATGAGTATATATAGGAGGAAGAAGTAGGTCGGTTGAGACACGAGGGGGGGGGCGCCCCCTGCCTCGTGGACTCCTCGTTCGTTTCTTGACGTCCACTCCAAGTCCTTTGGATCACGTTTGCTCCAAAAATCACGTTCCCGAAGGTTTGATTTTGTTTGGATTCCGTTTGATATTCCTTTTCTGTGAAACACTGAAATAGGCAAAAAAACAACAATTTGCACTAGGCCTTGGCTTAATAGGTTAGTCCCAAAAATAATATAAAAGTGTAAAATAAAGCCCATTAACATCCAAAACAGATAATATAATAGCATGGAACAATAAAAAATTATAGATACGTTGGAGACGTATCAAGCATCCCCAAGCTTAATTCCTGCTCGTCCTCGAGTAGGTAAATGATAAAAACAGAATTTTTGATGTGGAATGCTACCTAGCATAATTCTCAATGTAATTCTCTTTGTTGTGGCATGAATATTCAGATCTGAAAGATTCAAGACAAAAGTCTAATATTGACATAAAAATAATAAAACTTCAAGCATACTAACTAAGCAATTTTGTCTTTTCAAAATAACATGGCAAATGAATGTTCATCCCTATAAAATCATATAGTTTGGTCATGCTCCATTTTTGTCACACAAGAATGCTCTCATCATGCACAACCCCAATGACAATCCAAGCAATTGTTTCACACTTTTGTAATCTCAAACTTTTTTCAACTTTCGCGCAATACATGAGCGTGAGCCATGGATATAACACTATGGGCGGAATAGAATATGATGATGGGGGTTATGTGGAGAAGGCAAAAAAGGAGAAAGTCTCACATCGACGCGGCTAATCAATGGGCTAGGGAGATGCCAATCAATTGATGTCAATGCAAGGAGTAGGGATTGCCATGCAACGGATGCACTAGAGCTATAAATGTATGAAAGCTCAATAAAATAAACTAAGTGGCGGTGCATCCAACTTGCTTCCTCACGAAGACCTAGGGCATTTGAGGAAGCCCATTGTTGGAATATACAAGCCAAGTTCTATAATAAAACATTCCCACTAGTATATGAAAGTGACAAAACAAGAGACTCTCTATCATAAAGATCATGGTGCTACTTTGAAGCACAAGTGTGGAAAAAAGGATAGTAGCATTGCCCCTTTTTTTGGGCCTCCCTTTTTTGGCCTTTCTCTTTTTTTACCATCACACTTCTATTTATTTACAACTCAATGATTACAACTCGGTACTAGAACAAAGTATGACTCTATATGAATGCCTCCGGGGGTGTACCGGGATGGGTAATGAATCAAGAGTGACATGTATGAAAAATTATGAACGGTGGCTTTGCCACAAATACGATGTCAACTACATGATCATGCAAGGAAATATGACAATGATGATGTGTTTAATGATAAATGGAACGGTGGAAAGTTGCATGGAAATATATCTCGGAATGGCTATGGAAATGCCATAATAGGTAGGTATGGTGGCTGTTTTGAGGAAGATATAAGGAGGTTTATGTGACGCCCCGAGACCATTGCGCCAGGTGTCTTCCAGTTATTCGCTGTTGTTGCCTTGTCATTTGCTTGCATGTTGCATCTTGCCATGTCATCATGTGCATTGCATCATCATGTTTTCAAAACTTGCATCCGTCCGGGTCTCCCCGTTCTCTCCGTTGTCCGTTCTGAGCCCAACCACACTTGCACGCGCCCGCGGCACCTCCGAAATATTATTTTTAAGTGGCCAAAAAATGTTCTCGGAATGGGTTGAAAGTTGGCGTGTGGTGTTGTTATGTTGTTAGTAGGTCGCCTACCAAGTTTCATCGCATTCGGAGTTCGTTTGATAGCCCAACGGATAACTATAGCAACAATATAGTCGGTCAAATCGTCGGACGTTTTTGGTCTCCGAAAATTGTTGCCGGGTTTTCCCTCTCTTTCCTCCCTAGACCGTCTTCACAGTTCACTACCTACCGCCAGGCCTAATCTAACCTCTCTCATTAGCCCGCGGCCCTCCTCGCGCGCGCATCCAAAAGCTGTCCCGGACCCGACCCGGGCAGTCGTCACCGTTGGATTCGGATCATCCCCAAACATCCCTAAAACATCTCCTTTTATTATTTGGACTCCCTACCTATTTTCTCGGACCATCTGATTTCAATCGGAGGGACTAGATCACCCCTAACCTAATCCATCCCCTGCTATATAACCGGATCAACACTAGCCATACCCTCCTGTCCCATCCATCTTCCCCTTCACGCCGCCGCCAGCCCACTTGCTCTCCTCCTCGTCTTCCCCACCGAGCCAACCACCATCCATGTAACACCCTCGATGCGGCTATAGCTCCCACGTGTCGAGGCACGACTTAGAGACATAACCGCATTGAAAGCAATGTCGCAAGTTAGGCAATCATCACAACATCCCATGTAATATATAGAATAAAAGGGGAGATACATAGTTGGCTTACACTCGCCACGTCACATCAAAGTACATAAATAACATCCATCATACAAACACTCATGGCCTGACTACGGCGCCAAAATAGAAGAAAACCCAACATGCGACAAGGCCCTGAATCGAACCCCAACTAGGCACCACTACTGATCATCAGGAAAAGACACGTAGTAACGCTGAGAGTCCTCGTCGAACTCCCACTTGAGCTCGTACTCGTCACCTGGAGCGGAATCACCTGGACTTGCATCTGGAGTTATAGTAATCTGTGAGCCACAGGGACTCAGCAATCTCGCACCCTCGCGATCAAGACTATCTAAGCTTATAGGAAGGATAAGGCAAATATATATGTGGAGCTACAGCAAGCGACTAGCATATATGGTGGCTATCTTATTCACAAAAGAGAGCGAGAAGAGGAGGCAAAGCGCGAGCGAGAATCTAGGAGAACAACCTACGCAAGCATAACTCCAACACTGTGTCCACTTCCCGGACTCCGCCGAGAAGGGACCATCACGGTAACACACTCAGTTGATTCATTTTAATTAATTAAGGTTCAAGTTATCTACAACCGGACATTAACAAATTCCCATCCGCCCATAACCACGGGCACGGCTTCCGAAAGTTCAATCCCTGCAGGGGAGTCCCAACTTAGCCCATGACAAGCTCTCACGGTCAACAAAGGAATAGACCTCCTCCCAAGACGTTCCGATCAGACTCGGTATCTCGGTAACTCAAGACACTTCGACAGGTTAAAACAAGACCAGCAACACCGCCCGAATGTGCCGACAAATACCGATAGGAGCTGCACATATCTCTTTCTCAGGGCACACTCAGATAAGCAATCCGTACAACTAAAACCAGCCCTCGAGTTTCCTCGAGGTGGCGCTGCAAGGGGCTCTAGTTTGGACCAACACTCAGAGGAGCACTGGCCCGGGGGGGTAAAATAAGATGACCCTCGAGTCTGCAGAACCCAAGGGAAAGAAAAGGCTAGGTGGAAAATGGTAAGACCAATGTTGGGCATTGCTGGACAAGCTTTAATCAAGGCGAAATATCAAGGGGTTCCCATTATAACCCAACCGCGTAAGGAATGCAAAAATCTGGGAACATAACACCGATATGACGGAAACTAGGGCGGCAAGAGTGGAACAAAACACTAGGCGAGAGGCCGAGCCTTCCACCCTTTACCAAGTATATAGATGCATTAAGATAACATAGCAATATAATGATATCCCAACAATTAAATAAAAGATGTCGCAACAAGGAACGGCCTCCAATCTTCACCTGCAACTAGCAACGCTATAAGAGGGGCTGAGCAAAGCGGTAACATAGCCAATCAACGGTTAGCTAGGACATGGTGGGTTAGAGTTTCAACATGGCAATTGGGAGGCTGACAAGCAAAAGGTAGGCATCGTAGCATTGGCATAGCAAGAGCGAGCAAACTAGCATAGCAAAGATAGTAGTGATTTCGAGGGTATGATCATCTTGCCTGCACAGTTGTCAGAGTTGACTGGATCCTCACAAGCAAACTCAACGGGCTCCTCGGTAGCGAACTCGTCTCCTGGCTCTACCCAAACAATACAAACAAGCAATAAGGATACAATCAACCACGTGCAAGACCAAGCAATATGATGAAATGATGATATGCTATGCGGGATGCAAAATGCAAGATATGACAGGAAAATGCATGAACCTGGCCTCAACTTGGAATTCCAAGGGTGCCACTGGAAATATGAGATGAAATCGCTTGAAAACGATATAAAGAACGCCGGAATCGGAGTTACGGTTTGGAAATGGCAAGCGTTTTAAGGACACCGGTCTGCGATTTACAGCAAGTAGGCATCTAAATGCAACGAGAGGAACATGCTACAGCCATCAAACATGACAACAAAATACATGGCAGGGATGCACACAAGATGCTTAACAAAAGACTAGCACTGAGCCACGGCCAATTCATCCATTACGAGGTTCAAACAAGCATGGCAATAACGCAAATGCAAAACAGATTCCAGACTTAGTGAAATTAGCACTTGTCTGAAATTTCAGATCACGAAGCCCTCTTCGGAGCAGCAAAACAACATGATACATGACCTGATTAAGACAAAGAATAACATGGCATGGAGCTACTCAACAAGCTTAACAAAAGACCCAAAGTGACCTGGGGCCAAAAGGGTTCACAAAATATACTAACGGGCACACGAACATAGCTAAAACACAATCAGTTTTCAGACAGTGAAAACTGGGACATGCTGAAATATAACTCACGAAGGCATGTAAACGAGCTCGATGCACTCACCACAGTGCAAGTCATGGCAAGTCAAGCATAAATCCATAAAGAAGGCACAAAATACGAGCTAGACATGGCAAAAACAATGGCGTGGCATGCACGGGTCAACTACAATAACACCGGCAAAATCGCAAACTAGTTAACGATCTGCCTAGATTCACAACAAAGCAAAAGTAGACCTCGATTGACTCAAGCTAGGGTGCTCCATAATTGCAAACAAAGACATGGATGGATAGAGCATAACATGATTAACAAAACTCCTTTACTGATCATCCTCAAAAGAGACACGGATCACTAGGAAACAAGCTGAACATATGGCATCATGAACTAAACAAACCCAGACTTTGTGAAAACAACTAAGTCCCTGAAAACAGATCTCCCGGGTGCCTCTCTTTGCAAGCTTGCACAAGTCACCACACACATCCTAAAAATGCATGGGTTGCACCTCTGAAAGAAGACAAAATGCTTAACAAAACATATGAAGGACTCATTGGCATATCATGCACACAATAATCATAGCAAAAATGACAAAAGTCTAAGATGAACTAGCAGATCTGACAATTAACTCACGAAGCCCTCTTCTAACAGCATTTTGGGCATCAAGATGAGCTCAAATGAAAATGATGCAATGGAATGAAATGATGTACTCGTCGAGGCGAACATTTTGATATACTATATGCCCAAATCGGAGCTACGGATGCGGAGATACGGCAGGTCAAAGTATGCACAAAAATTAGGGTTAGGGACGAAAAAGTCAACCCCGAGATGACCCAGATGCAGATCTGGCCCGATCTGCACGCGGTTCGAGGAGTTCGCCGGAGTTGGACTTGAAGCTCGCCGGAGTTGAAGCTCACGGGGAGAGGCTCGCCGGCCGGTGGGGAAGAAGAGGCATGGGCTCGGTCGCCGGGGGCGAGGCGGCGTCGCGGGCGGCCGGGCGAGGCGGCGTCGGGCGCCGGGCGAGGAGGGGCGCGGCGGCCGGTCGGGGCGGCGCGCCGGAGTGGTGGTGGCGGCGGCCACCTGCGTCGGGGAAGAGGGCGGCGGAGGCGGGCGTCTCCTCGGGCCCGGCGAGGCGGCGTCGGGGGCCCGAGATGGGCTAGGCGGGCTTCGGCGGCGGCGGGCGCCGAATGTGACACGTGGCAACGCCCGGTTGGGCGCGGGCGGCGGCGGACGCTGTCCGGCCGGGGGCGGACACGTCCGGCGGCGGCGGGATCCTTTTTTTTAGACTAGGGTTTCGGGGAGAGAGAGATCCGAAAATGGAGGGGGGCTATTTATAGGCATAAGTGGAGATAGGAGAGTCCAAATGAGGTGCGGTTTTCAGCCACGCGATCGTGATCGAACGCTCTAGATGATGGAGCAAAGTTTGGTGGGTTTTGGGTCAAATTGGAGGGGTGTTGGGCTGCAACACACACGAGGCCTTTTCGGTCCCTCGGTTAACCGTTGGAGTATCAAACGAAGTCCAAATGGTACGAAACTTGACAGGCGGTCTACCGGTAGTAAACCAAGGCCGCATGGAAAGTCTCGGTCCAATCCGGAAATGTTCAATCCCCACACACGAAATAAAGCTAGAAATGACCACCGGAGGAGAACGAAGCGCCAGAATGCAAAACGGACAACGGGGAAAAAGCTCGAATGCATGAGATGAACACGTATGCAAATGCAATGCACATGATGACATGATATGAGATGCATGACAATGAAAACAACACACGGAGACAAAGACCCGATCCCGAGAAATAAATATAACTTAACGCCGGAAACGGCAAGAGTTGGAGTACAAATAGGGAAAGTTACATCCGGGGTGTTACAACACTCCACCACTACGAAAATATCTCGTCCCGAGATCTAGGACTGAAAGAACTCCGGGTACTCAGAACGGAGGTGATCCTCGTGTTCCCAGGTAGCTTCACGGTCGGAATGGTGTGACCACTTGACTTTGAGAAATTTGATTGACTTGTTGCGAGTCTTGCATTCAGTCTCTTCAAGAATAGCAACTGGGTGCTCACGATAGGAGAGATCTTCTTGGAGCTCAATGTCCTCGAAGTTGACGGTGCGGTCAGGAGTCTTGAAGCACTTTCGAAGCTGAGAGACATGGAACACGTCATGAACATTTGCAAAGTTTGAAGGAAGCTTGAGTTGATAGGCGAGGACGCCCCTCTTGCTGACAATCTTGAAAGGTCCCACGTATCTAGGGGCAAGCTTCCCTTTGATACCGAAGCGACGAGTACCTTTCATAGGAGAGACACGGAGGTAAACATGATCTCCGATCTCGAAAGCCAAATCACGGTGCTTACTATCATAGTAGCTCTTCTGGCGGGATTGGGCTGCTTTGAGGTTGTCACGAATGACTTTGCACATTTCTTCTGCTTCTGTGATTAAGTCATTACCCAAAAGCTGACGTTCACCGGTTTTAGACCAGTTGAGAGGGGTACGACACTTCCTGCCATACAGAATTTCAAATGGGGCCTTGCCCGAACTTGCTTGAAAACTGTTGTTGTATGAGAATTCAGCATAAGGAAGACAATCCTCCCACTTCATGCCGAAGGAGATCACACAAGCCCTGAGCATATCTTCAAGAATCTGGTTGACACGCTCGACTTGACCTCTTGTTTGAGGATGGAAAGCAGTGCTGAAGTGGATGTTAGTGCCCATGGCCTTCTGAAAAGAATCCCAAAACTTCGAGGTAAAGATGCTACCACGGTCTGAAGATATCACTTGAGGAATACCGTGCAGAGAAACAATTCGAGAGGTATAGAGTTCCGCCAATTGAGCTGCAGTGATCGACTCTTTGATAGGCAGAAAGTGAGCCACTTTGATGAGTTTGTCGATGACAACGAATATAGCATCATTGCCACGCTTGGACTTTGGAAACCCAGTCACGAAGTCCATTTCAATGTGGTCAAACTTCCATTCTAGAATGGCAAGAGATTGGAGGAGACCTGCTGGCCTTTGGTGTTCTGCCTTCACCCTTCTGCAGACATCACATTCATTCACGAATTGAGCGATCTCGCGCTTCATTCGAGTCCACCAATAAGCTTGCTTGAGGTCCTGATACATCTTCGTACTCCCAGGGTGGATGGAGAGGAGAGAATTGTGAGCCTCGTTCATGATCACTTTACGAAGTTCACCTTTGGGCACAACAATACGATCCTCGAAGAAGAGGGTGTCCTTGTCATCAAGGCGGTAGCACTTGTACTTGGACTGACTCTTGGCAATCCCAATCTTCACCTTTTTCACCATAGCATCTAGAAGCTGGGCTTGGCGAATCTGGTCTTCTAAGGTAGGAGAGACTTGAAGGTTGGCAAGGAAACCTTGAGGAACAACTTGCAAATTAAGTTTGCGGAAAGCTTCACAAAGCTCGGGTTGATAAGGCTTAATAATCAAACTGTTGCAGTAAGCCTTCCTGCTCAAAGCGTCAGCAATCACATTGGCCTTTCCTGGAGTATACTCGATACTCGGATTATACTCTTGAATCATTTCGACCCATCGAGTTTGCCTGAGGTTGAGATTAGGCTGAGTGAAGATGTACTTGAGACTCTTGTGATCAGTGAAAATATCCACTTTTCTTCCCAATAGAAGATGTCTCCAAGTCAAAAGAGCATGCACAACTGCCGCCAACTCGAGATCATGAGTGGGGTAGTTCTTCTCATTAGTCTTCAACTGGCGAGATGTATAAGCAACAACTTTCTTCTCTTGCATCAAAACTGCGCCAAGACCTTGGAGAGAGGCATCACAAAAGACCTCGTACGGCTTGGATTCATCAGGCGGAGTCAGAACTGGAGCAGTGATCAATTTCTCTTTCAAAGTGTTGAAAGCAATATCACACTCCGGAGACCAAACGTACTTGACGTGCTTCTGAAGAAGATTTGAGAGGCTTCGCGATCTTGGAAAAGTTTTCAACGAATCTTCGGCAATAGCTTGCGAGACCGAGAAAACTGCGGAGTTGCTTCACATTCTGAGGAGGTTCCCAATTCACAATTGCGGACACCTTCTTGGGATTCACGGAAATGCCCTTGGCAGAGATGATATGACCAAGATAAAGAACCTCATCGAGCCAAAATTCGCACTTGGAGAACTTGGCGTAGAACTGATGTTCTCTGAGCTTATCAAGAACCAAACGCAAGTGCTTGGCATGATCTTCCTTGTTCTTGGAGAAAACCAGAATGTCGTCGAGATAGACCAAAACGAAGTCATTGGTGTAGGCGTTGAAGATGAAGTTCATCATGCGAGAGAACGTCGGAGGAGCGTTGGCGAGGCCAAACGACATGACAGTGTATTCATATGAACCAAAGCTTGTTCTGAATGCTGTCTTGGGAATATCTTCTTCACGAATGCGAATCTGGTGATAACCCATACGGAGATCAAGCTTGGAGAATACTTGGGCACCTTTGAGTTGTTCAAACAGCTCATTGATGTTGGGAAGTGGGTATTTGTTCTTGATGGTCTTGTTGTTCACCGGACGGTAATCAACACAAAGTCGGTCCGTTCCATCCTTCTTCTTCACAAAAAGAACACCACAACCCCACGGAGAAGAACTAGGCCGGATGAGACCCATTCTTTCTTGCTCATCGAGTTGCTTCTTCAGCTCCTTCAACTCTTCAGGTCCGAGCTTGTAAGGACGTTTGCACACAGGTTCCGTGCCAGGCTCAAGTTCAATAACGAATTCAACTGGCCGTTGCGGAGGCATTCCTGGGAGCTCTTCTGGAAAGACGTCTTGATATTCGCAAATGACTGGAATTTGCGAGATGGCATCCAATTCACCCTTCTCATTGAGAGAAAACAGACGGATAGAATCATCCCGCGCGGCAAAGACAATTACATCCTCAGACGAATGAGTCAATTGAATCTGCCTGGCTGCACAATCAAGCTGAGCCTTGTGCTTAGAAAGCCAATCCATCCCGAGAATAAGATCAATATCCGAGTCACCAAGAACATTTGGAGAGGACAAGAACTTATAGTCACCCAAAGTGATAGTAACATCCGGAACGCATACTCGAGATGTCATTTGACGGGTCGGAGAGACGATAGCCAACAGCTTTGGCAACACTTGAGTAACAAAATCATGCTTAGATGCAAAAGGTCTCGACATGAAACAATGCGATGCACCAGTGTCAAAAAGAACTTTTGCAGGAATATCATTAACAGGAAGGTTACCCATGATCACATCTGACGAGTCCTCTGCCTGAGCTGCATTCATCAAATTCACCTTGGCATGCTTGGGGTTATGCTTGACCACAGCTGTACTTGCCGATCTGACAGGAGGAGGAGGAAGACGCCTCTGGTTGAAACACTTGTTTGCATAGTGACCCTTCTGTTGGCACTTGTTGCACGTGACCTCTGAAATCGGACGGTGATACGGAGCACTCGATCTTGGAGCTTGATACGAAGTCTTGTTCTGAAAGCCAGGGTTGGGTGGGTGGGAAGAACCACTGCCACCTTTGCTCTTCTGCTGGAACGGCTGACGGAACGGAGGAGGAGGAAGCCAAAACTTCTGCTGCTTGGCCACTTGAGTAGAGGAAGAAGGAGTAACATCTCTGACTCGCTTCCTGGAAGCATCACACCTCAACTAAGCAGCCTCTTGCTTCAGTGCCATGTTGTAGAACTCATCGTACCTCAAGGGCTCAAAGAGAACAAGAGTTAGCTGAATATCTTCTCTGAGACCACCCCTGAACTGATATATCATGCTCTTCTTATCAGGCACGTCCTGCTTGGCAAAGCGGGCAAGCTTCTGGAACAATTTGTTGTAGTCATAGACAGACAAAGAGCCTTGCTTCAGATTGCGGAATTCCTCACGCTTGCTTTCAACCACGCTCTGCGGAATATGATGAGCTCGGAAATCTCGATGGAAATCATCCCAAGTGATAACACGTCCACCTCTGGAATCCTTGTACTACTGGAACCATTCTGCAACTTGATCTTTGAGTTGGAAGGAAGCGAACTTGACAAAGTCCTCAGGCCTGACGATGCTGCACTCGAAATGCTTACACAGATCCACAAGCCAATCGTCAGCATCGGTTGCCTCAACACAATTGCTGAAAGTCTTTGGCCTGTTAGCAAGGAACTGGTTGAGTGTAGCAAAGTGACTCTGATTGCTACCTTGATTCCCTTGACTGCCTTGATTGCGCTCTTGAAGAATTTGCATGATCAGCTGAGTGTTTGCATTGGTTGCGGCCATCACAGCTTGCCATGCCTCTGGAGGAGGTGGAGGTGGTGGCGGATCTTGATTCTGGTTCTGACTGGTGCTCTTAGCGGGAGCCATCCTGAAGGTTGACCACCGTTAGCACATAGACAGATAAATATTGAAGCTGAAACCAACGGAATGAAAATTGCAACATATAGTCTTCACATCCGAACAAAATGAACGAATGCATTCCTCTTCAAATGGTCACATATCCATAAATTGAGAAGCCACGTAGAATTAAGGTAGAGAAATAAATCAACAAGGTACGGATCAAGAACGAATAATCGGTAAGAAATCCCAATCTCAAATCAATATTCGTGGAAGAAGAACTAGAGCTACTAGAATTCCCACCTATGAAACTCCTGAACCTTTCCGGTTATGCAATCAGGTGTTGGGGATACAGGGGAAGCATAATATCTCACCCAAACTAGCAAATCCTACATCCAGCTGTATCCATCCTTCAACACATAACCAAGAAACCTTCGGAAACCATCTACCTCAACCTTCGAAAAGCATCCGTTATGCAAGTTATGGCGATACTCCCGAACTCCCGCCCCAGTACTGGGTGGGGTCGAGGTTATCTCACCAACGAACTGCATAAAAGATATTTTCGATGTCGGCGAACATATCTCAAGTATTCCAGAATTGCAATGATAAAATTATGATGAGAACACCTCAGAGCTCAACTCCCTGGGACACTTCCACTAAACCCCTGACAGGAGGCACCAAGTCAACGTTCTCATCATAAACCATCGGAACGATTCCAAGATACTCGCGTGATCCTAAAAAAAATTTAGTGAAATTTGAGAAGAGAAGAGTCAAAACTCTACGTCAGGATGCCTTACCAGAGCAATGAGGAGACTTGGAAGTAAAAAGAATTCCTAAGCTCTCCGATATATAATTCCTAAGTGACTCAAAACATTTTTCTAGACACAACTCGGCCGCTAAAAACGATCAAGCAATGGGGCTCCTAAGGTCGGGGAAGGCTCTGATTACCAACTTGTAACGCCCTCGATGCGGCTATAGCTCCCACGTGTCGAAGCACGACTTAGAGACATAACCGCATTGAAAGCAATGTCGCAAGTTAGGCAATCATCACAACATCCCATGTAATATATAGAATAAAAGGGGAGATACATAGTTGGCTTACACTCGCCACGTCACATCAAAGTACATAAATAACATCCAACATACAAACACTCATGGCCCGACTACGGCGCCAAAATAGAAGAAAACTCAACATGCGACAAGGCCCTGAATCAAACCCCAACTAGGCACCACTACTGATCATCAGGAAAAGACACGTAGTAACGCTGAGAGTCCTCGTCGAACTCCCACTTGAGCTCGTACTCGTCACCTGGAGTGGAATCACCTGGACCTGCATCTGGAGTTATAGTAATCTGTGAGCCACAGGGACTCAGCAATCTCGCACCCTCGCGATCAAGACTATCTAAGCTTATAGGAAGGATAAGGTAAATATATATGTGGAGCTGCAGCAAGCGACTAGCATATATGGTGGCTATCTTATTCGCAAAAGAGAGCGAGAAGAGGAGGCAAAGCGCGAGCGAGAATCTAGGAGAACAACCTGCGCAAGCATAACTCCAACACCGTGTCCACTTCCCGGACTCCGCCGAGAAGGGACCATCACGGTAACACACTCAGTTGATTCATTTTAATTAATTAAGGTTCAAGTTATCTACAACCGGACATTAACAAATTCCCATCTGCCCATAACCGCGGGCACGGCTTCTGAAAGTTCAATCCCTGCAGGGGAGTCCCAACTTAGCCCATGACAAGCTCTCACGGTCAACGAAGGAATAGACCTCCTCCCAAGACGTTCCGATCAGACTAGGTATCTCGGTAACTCAAGACACTTCGACAGGTTAAAACAAGACCATCAACACCACCGAATACCGACAAATCCCGATAGGAGCTGCACATATCTCTTTCTCAGGGCACACTCAGATAAGCAATCCATACAACTAAAACCAGCCCTCGAGTTTCCCCGAGGTGGCGCTGCAAGGGGCTCTAGTTTGGACCAACACTCAGAGGAGCACTGGCCCGGGGGGGGTAAAATAAGATGACCCTTGAGTCTGCAGAACCCAAGGGAAAGAAAAGGCTAGGTGGCAAATGGTAAGACCAATGTTGGCCATTGCTGGACAAGCTTTAATCAAGGCGAAATATCAAGGGGTTCCCATTATAACCCAACCGCGTAAGGAACGCAAAAATCCGGGAACATAACACCGATATGAGGGAAACTAGGGCGGCAAGAGTGGAACAAAACACTAGGCGAGAGGCCGAGCCTTCCACCCTTTACCAAGTATATAGATGCATTAATATAACATAGCAATATAATGATATCCCAACAATTAAATAAAAGATGTCCCAACAAGGAACGGCCTCCAATCTTCACCTGCAACTAGCAACGCTATAAGAGGGGCTGAGCAAAGCGGTAACATAGCCAATCAACGGTTAGCTAGGACATGGTGGGTTAGAGTTTCAACATGGCAATTGGGAGGCTGACAAGCAAAAGGTAGGCATCGTAGCATTGGCATAGCAAGAGCGAGCAAACTAGCATAGCAAAGATAGTAGTGATTTCGAGGGTATGATCATCTTGCCTGCACAGTTGTCAGAGTTGACTGGATCCTCACAAGCAAACTCAACGGGCTCCTCGGTAGCGAACTCGTCTCCCGGCTCTACCCAAACAAGACAAACAAGCAACAAGGATACAATCAACCACGTGCAAGACCAAGCAATATGATGAAATGCTGATATGCTATGCGGGATGCGATGCGGGATGCAAAATGCAAGATATGACAGGAAAATGCATGAACCTGGCCTCAACTTGGAATTCCAAGGGTTCCACTGTAAAGATGAGATGAAATCGCTTGAAAACGATATAAAGAACGCCGGAATCGGAGTTACGGTTTGGAAATGGCAAGCGTTTTAAGAACGACACCGGTCTGCGATTTACAGCAAGTAGTCATCTAAATGCAACGAGAGGAACATGCTACAGCCATCAAACATGACAACAAAATACATGGTAGGGATGCACACAAGATGCTTAACAAAATATTAGCACTGAGCCACGGCCAATTCATCCATTACGAGGTTCAAACAAGCATGGCAAAAACGCAAATGCAAAACAGATTCCAGACTTAGTGAAATTAGCACTTGTCTGAAATTTCAGATCACGAAGCCCTCTTCGGAGCAGCAAAACAACATGATACATGACCTGATTAAGACAAAGAAGAACATGGCATGGAGCTACTCAACAAGCTTAACAAAAGACCCAAAGTGACCTGGGGCCAAAAGGGTTCACAAAATATACTAACGGGCACACGAACATAGCTAAAACAGCATTTTGGGCATCAAGATGAGCTCAAATGAAAATGATGCAATGGAATGAAATGATGTACTCGTCGAGGCGAACATTTCGATATACTATATGCCCAAATCGGAGCTACGGATGCAGAGATACGGTAGGTCAAAGTATGCACAAAAATTAGGGTTAGGAACGAAAAAGTCAACCCCGAGATGACCCAGATCCAGATTTGGCCCGATCTGCACGCGGTTCGAGGAGTTCGCCGGAGTTGGACTTGAAGCTCGCCGGAGTTGAAGCTCGCGGGGAGAGGCTCGCCGGCCGGTGGGGAAGAAGAGGCAGGGGCTCGGTGGCCGGGGCACGGTCGCCGGCGGCGAGGCGGCGTCGCGGGCGGCCGGGCGAGGCGGCGTCGGGCGCCGGGCGAGGAGGGGCGCGGCGGCCGGTCGGGGCGGCACACCGGAGTGGTGGCGGCGGCGGCCACCTGCGTCGGGGAAGAGGGCGGCGGAGGCGGGCGTATCCTCGGGCCCGTCGAGGCGGCGTCGGGGGCCCGAGATGGGCCAGGCGGGCTTCGGCGGCGGCGGGCGCCGGCTGTGACACGTGGCAACGCCCGGTTGGGCGCAGGCGGCGGTGGACGCTGTTCAGCCGGGGGCGGACACGTCCGGCGGCGGCGGGATCCTTTTTTTTAGACTAGGGTTTCGGGGAGAGAGAGATCCGAAAATGGAGGGGGGCTATTTATAGGCATAAGTGGAGATAGGAGAGTCCAAATGAGGTGCGGTTTTCGGCCACGCGATCGTGATCGAACGCTCTAGATGATGGAGCAAAGTTTGTTGGGTTTTGGGTCAAATTGGAGGGGTGTTGGGCTGCAACACACACGAGGCCTTTTCGGTCCCTCGGTTAACCGTTGGAGTATCAAACGAAGTCCAAATGGTACGAAACTTGACAGGCGGTCTACCGGTAGTAAACCAAGGCCGCATGGCAAGTCTCGGTCCAATCCAGAAATGTTTAATCCCCACACACGAAAGAAAGCTGGAAATGACCACCGGAGGAGAACGAAGCGCCAGAATGCAAAACGGACAACGGGGAAAAAGCTCGAATGCATGAGATGAACACGTATGCAAATGCAATGCACATGATGACATGATATGAGATGCATGACAATGAAAACAACACACGGAGACAAAGACCCGAACCCGAGAAATAAATATAACTTAACGCCGGAAACGGCAAGAGTTGGAGTACAAATAGGGAAAGTTACATCCGGGGTGTTACAATCCATCTCAAATCCACCGCCCTCCAACTGCAGCCTCCGACCGCCTCCCGTGTTTTCCGCGCCACCCAAATCCCCAGTAGCCCCAAGCCGGTCGAAGCCAGACCTCACCCCAGTGAGCATCTCGTCCACGAGCTCTTTTGCCACGCGCCTCCTCCTTGCTCAGCTCCTCCATGCCCCACCTCGCCTCAATCCAGCAGCACGGCAGCTCCCCAGCGTCTGCAACCTTCCTCCTCGCTCCATCCCGAGCGGGACAGGAAGGCCCTTCTGCAGTTCGCGAGGCACCGGCCTCCTCAGCTCCTCCGGCCCTGCAACAACGTCGCCGGAGTACCGAACCAGGCTGGCCCTTCTGCAGTTCGTCGTCACCGGAGGATCCCTCCTCCAGCAGGAACTGCTCACCGCCCCTCTCCTTCCCTTCCTTCTTCTTCTCTGGTCCTCACCTCTCACCTCTCTGCCCAGGAGCGCCAACGTCCGCAACCACAACCCCGAGCGCCTCTTCTGCTCGCGCCACCTCCTAGAGCTCCAAGTTCGTCGCCCTGCCTCCGCTTCGATCCGGCACGGGACGGGACCCCGGCGACCTCCCGCGTCCGGATCCGGCCTCCCATCCCCTACGCCCGAGCTCCCCTAAACTGAGGCCGCCGTACTCGACCACGCCAAGTCCCTTGCCGCGCCGCTCCTCTGTTTCATTCGAGCAGAGGAGCTCGAACCGCGCGCCCGCTCCGATGACCCGTCGCCCTGCTTCCTGTGCCAATCCAGCCGCAGCGCTCCGAGGCCCAGCAACCGGCCTGCCTCAGCTTTCCAGATCTGGGCCGAAGCCCATGGTGAGGCCCTAGCGGAGCCTCTGTTGTTGTTTTTTTCTATAGACCCAGCTTGCTTCAGATTCGGCCCGATAGGGCTTTTTCCCTGTTCTGCGATTTTTCTAATTTATCCAGAGACTGCAGTTTTGCAGAAAACCCCCCTAAGTTTCATGCATATCCTAACTCATCAACCATGCATCACATGTAAAAACATTATATATGTAAAATGCTTAGTTTTTCATCTAGTTTCATAATATGCAACTTTCAACCATGATAAAAATGATTAAAATGTTGTTTGTGTTTATTTTGCATAATGCCATGTTAAAATGCTTCATTTCATAACTAATTAACCAAGGCTCCAAACTTAACAAACTTTATATGTAAATGGGGTGGGAAAATGCCTATTTTAACATGGTGGCTTTACTTTGCATGTTTAATAACTCTAAAATTTTGTTTAGGGCAGAACAGTACCAAATTCGAATATTGCACATGGGGATTTTCCGGATTTGTTGTTTGTTATATCCAGCCTCATTTAAACTTTCCTAGATAGGTAGTTTTCATTTGCTTCACCCCTTGCCATGCTAACCAACATTTAATTGTGTTGAGTACATAAACAAGATCGAACTAAATAATCAAATGTAGTTTCCGGCAATATGCAACTCGTTGCATATTGAGCTCCAGTTAACTTGTAGTTTTGCTTGTGCACTTTGACATGCCATGCCTCTTTAAACCGGACATGCATCATAATTGGTTGTGCATCATGCCATGTTTATGTGATGGTTGTTTACTATGTTGTTTGCTTCTTTCCGGTGTTGCTTCTCGGGTTAGTTCCGATAATGTCGCATTTGTGAGGATCCGTTCGACTACGTCCGTTTGGCTTCATCATGGACTCGTTCTTCTTCCTTGCGGAATTTCAGGCAAGATGACCATACCCTCGAAATCACTTCTATCTTTGCTTGCTAGTTGCTCTCTCTATTGCTATGTCGCGATACCTACCACTTGCTATTTCATGCCTCCCATATTGCCATGTCAAGCCTCTAACCCACCTTGTCCTAGCAAACCGTTGTTTGGCTATGTCACCGCTTTGCTCAGCCCCTCTTATAGCGTTGCTAGTTGCAGGTGAAGATGGAGTTTGTTCCATGTTGGAACAAGTTTATTGTTGGGATATCATTATTATACCTTGTTTATTTTAATGCACCTATATACTTGGTAAATGGTGGAAGGCTCGGCCTTATGCCTGGTGTTTTTTTCCACTCTTGCCGCCCTAGTTTCTGTCATACCGGTGTTATGTTCCTTGATTTTGCGTTCCTTACACGGTTGGGTTATAATGGGAACCCCTTGACAGTTCGCCTTGAATAAAACTCCTCCAGCAAGGCCCAACCTTGGTTTTACCATTTGCCACCTAAGCCTTTTTCCCTTGGGTTCTGCAGACTCAAGGGTCATCTTTATTTTAAACCCCCCGGGCCAGTGCTCCTCTGAGTGTTGGTCCAAAATAGAGCCCCTTGCAGCGCCACCTCGGGGAAACTTGAGGGTTGGTTTTAGTTGTACGGATTTCTTATCTGGTGTGCCCTGAGAACGAGATATGTGCAGCTCCTATCGGGATTTGTCGGCACATTCGGGTGGCTTTGCTGGTCTTTTTTTACCATTGTCGAAATGTCTTGTAACTGGGATTCCGAGTCTGATCGGGTCGTCCTAGGAGAAGGAATATCCTTCGTTGACCGTGAGAGCTTGTGATGGGCTAAGTTGGGACACCCCTGCAGGGTTTTGAACTTTCGAAAGTCGTGCCCGCGGGTATGGGCAGATGGGAATTTGTTAATATCCGGTTGTAGAAAACTTGACACTTAACTTAATTAAAATGCATCAACCGCATGTGTAGCCGTGATGGTGTCTTTCCGATGGAGTCCGGGAAGTGAACATGGTTCTTGTGTTATGCTTGAACGTAAGTAGACTCAGGATCCCTTCTCGATCATTTCTAGTTCACGACCGTTCTTTGCTTCTCTTCTCGCTCTCATTTGCGTAAGTTAGCCACCATATATGCTAGTGCTTGCTGCTGCTCCACCTCACCACCTTTTCCTACCCATAAGCTTAAATAGTCTCGATCGCAAGGGTTGAGATTGCTGAGTCCTCGTGGCTCACAGATACTTCCAAACAGTTGCAGGTGCTGATGATACCAGTGTAGGTGACGCAACCCAGCTCCAGTGGGAGCTCGATGAAGATCGTGTTCATTGTTGAGGGAGTCCTAGATTAGGGGGTGTCCGGATAGCCGGACTATACCTTCGGCTGGACTCCTGGACTATGAAGATACAAGATTGAAGACTTCGTCCCGTGTCCGGAAGGGACTTTCCTTGGCGTGGAATGCAAGCTTGGTGATACGGATATGTAGATCTCCTACACTTGTAACCGACTCTGTGTAACCCTAGCCCTCTCCAGTGTCTATATAAACCGGAGGGTTTTAGTCCATAGGACGAACAACAATCATACCATAGGCTAGCTTCTAGGGTTTAGCCTCTCTGATCTCGTGGTAGATCTACTCTTGTACTACCCATATCATCAATATTAATCGAGCGGGACGTAGGGTTTTACCTCCATCAAGAGGGCCCGAACCTAGGTAAAAACATTGTGTCCCTCGTCTCCTGTTACCATCTGCCTAGATGCACAGTTCGGGACCCCCTACCCGAGATCCGACGGTTTTGACACCAACATTGGTGCTTTCATTGAGAGTTCCTCTATGTCGTCACTTTTAGGCCCGATGGCTTCTCCGATCATCAACAGCGATGCGATCCAGGGTGAGACCTTTCTCCCCAGACAGATCTTCGTATTCGGTGGCTTTGCACTGCGGGCAAATTCGCTTGGTCATCTGGAGCAGATCGAAAGCTACGCCCCTGGCCATCAGGTCAGATTTGGAAGTTTGAACTACACGGCCGACATCCGCGGAGACTTGATCTTTGACAGATTCGAGCCACAGCCGAGCGCGCTGCACTGTCACGATGGGCACGATCTAGCTCTGCCGCCGAACAGTGCCCTGGAGGCCGCACCCGCATCAGCTCCGACCCTTAATTCGGAGCCAACTGCGCCAACCGAGGATGGGTGGTTGGACACCGCCTCGGGGGCTGCAATCTCTACGGCGATCGAACCGAACACCAGCCCTATTCTCTGCGAAGCCCGTGACTCCAAGGAGCCGGACTCCTCTCCAGACTCCGAGCCCTCCGCGCCCCTACCGATCGAACCCGATTGGGCGCTGATCATGGAGTTCACTGCCGCGGACATCTTTCAGCACTCGCCCTTCGGCGATATTCTGAATTCACTAAAGTATCTCTCTTTATCAGGAGAGCCCTGGCCGGACTATGGTTAGCAAGGTTGGGATGCAGATGATGAAGAAATTCAAAGCCCACCCACCATCCACTTCGTAGCCATTGTCGATGATTTAACCGACATGCTCGACTTCGACTCCGAAGACATCGATGGCATGGACGCCGATGCAAGAGACAATCAAGAACCAGCGCCTATAGGGCATTGGAAAGCCACCTCGTCGTATGATATATACATGGTGGACACCCCAAAAGAAGGCAATGGCGATGGAACAGCGGAGGATGACCCCTCCAAGAAGCAGCCTAAGCGCCGGCGTCAGCGGCGTCGCTCTAAATCCCGGCAAAGCAAAAACGGTGATTCCGGCACGGGAGATAATAACACCTCAGACAGTGTCGAAGACAACCACCTCCAGCAAGATTCAGCACAGGAGGATGGAGAAGCCAGCCCTCATGAGAGAGCGGCAGACAGAGAGGTCGAGGACGATAATTATATGCCTCCCTCTGAAGACAAGGCAAGCCTCGACGACGACGAATTTGTCGTGCCGGAGGATCCCATCGAACAAGAGCGTTTCAAACGCAGGCTTATGGCCATGGCGAACAGCCTCAAGAAAAAATAGCAACAACTTAGAGCTGATCAAGATTTGCTAGCCGACAGAAGGACTGAAGTCCTCGCGGCCGAGAGTATGAACTCGAACGCCCCTCCAAAAGCTACCGAAAGCGCAGGTTGCTAACCCAATTAGAGGAGGAAGCACCTAAACCTACATCACCAGTGCATGATGCGGCCGACCGGCCACCCCGTGGCCGCGACAGAGAGGCCTCTCGGCCCTCCACTCAAGCCGCACCCCGGCGTCGCTCAAAAAATACCAAGGCACGGGAAAACATGCCAGACCTGCGAGATATATTGGAGGACAAGGCAAGGCAAACAAGATCGATCTACGGATCGCGTGGGCACCCCACGGCACGAGACGGTAACCGTCCGTCCGGATACAGTAAATCCGGTCGGGCCGAACGCAGTAGACAAAGCTCGCTTGAGCTGCGTCGTGATATAGCCCAATACAGAGGCGCCGCACACCCACTATGCTTCACAGATGAAGTAATGGATCATCAAATCCCCGAGGGTTTCAAACCCATGAACATCGAATCATACGATGGCACAACAGATCTTGCGATATGGATCAAGGACTATCTCCTTCATATCCACATGGCCCGCGGTGATGACCTACACGCCATCAAATACCTCCCACTCAAGCTTAAAGGACCAGCTCGGCATTGGCTTAACAGCTTGGCAGCAGAATCAATTGGTTGTTGGGAGGACCTGGAAGCCGCATTCCTCGACAATTTCCAGGGCACTTATGTGCGACCACCAGACGCTGATGACCTAAGCCACATAATTCAGCAGCCAGAGGAATCGGCCAGACAATTCTGGACACGGTTCCTAACCAAGAAAAATCAAATCATCGACTGTCCGGACGCAGAGGCCCTAGCAGCCTTCAAGCATAACATCCGCGACGAGTGGCTTGCACGGCACCTAGGACAGGAAAAGCCGAAATCCATGGCAGCCCTCACGACACTTATGACCCGCTTTTGCGCAGGAGAAGACAGCTGGCTAGCTCGCAGCAATAACATGACCAAGAGCCCTGGTAATTCAGATACCAAGGACAGCAGTGGCAGGTCGCGTCGCAACAAGCAAAAGCGCTGCATTAACAGCGACAATGCTGAGGATACGGTAGTTAATGCCGGATTCAGAGGCTCTAAACCCGGTCAGGAGAAAAAGCCATTCAAAAGAAATACTCCGGGCCCGTCAAGTTTGGACCGAATACTCGACCGCTTATGCCAGATACATGGCACCCCCGAAAAACCAGCCAATCACACCAACAAGGATTGTTGGGTGTTCAAGCAAACAGGAAAGTTAAATGCCGAAAGCAGAGACAAGGGGCTGCATAGCGATGATGAGGAGGAACCCCGGCCGCCGAACAACAGTGGACAGAAAGGTTTTCCCCCACAAGTGCGGACGGTGAACATGATATACGCAACCCACGTCCCCAAGAGGGAGCAGAAGCGTGCGCTAAGGGACTTATACACGATGGAGCCAGTCGCCCCAAAGTTCAACCCATGGTCTTCCTGCCCGATCACTTTTGATCGAAGGGACCACCCCACTAGCACCCGTCATGGCGGGTTCGCCGCATTGGTTCTAGACCCAATTATTGACGGATTTCACCTCACTAGAGTCCTTATGGACGGCGGCAACAGCCTGAACCTGCTTTACCAGGATACAGTGCGGAAAATGGACATCGATCCCTCAAGGATTAAACCCACTAAAACGACCTTTAAAGGCATCATACCAGGTGTAGAGGCCAACTGTACAGGCTCAGTTACACTTGAAGTGGTCTTTGGATCTCCGGATAATTTCCGAAGCGAGGAGTTAATCTTCGACATAGTCCCGTTCCGCAGTGGCTATCACGCACTGCTCAGGCGAACCGCATTTGCCAAGTTCAATGCGGTGCCGCACTACGCATACCTCAAGCTCAAGATTCCAGGCCCTCGAGGAGTCATCACGGTTAATGGAAACACCGAACGCTCTCTCCGAATGGAGGAGCATACGGCGGCTATCGCAGCAGAAGTACAAAGCAGCCTCTCAAGGCAATTCTCCAGTCCAGCCATTAAACGTCTGGACACCGTCAAGCGCGCCCGGAGTAACCTACAACAAGACCGCCTGGCACGTTCCGAGCAAGCGTAGCAATGCGGCCCCAACCCCAGCCCTTGCTAACTTGCGAAACCAGTATTGCGCGTACATAACTACGCTCTAGAAATACCATGGGCACAGGGGGAGGGGCACCAACACGGCACGCCCGAAACGTGGCTTAAACCGCACTAGGGGCTGCTGATTTCTTAATTTTCTCTTATTTTCAGGACTCCATTCTTCGGAAGGCTTGTCCGGCAGTACAATTACCGCACAAACGATACAACCAGGGAAGCAGAAAGCTACGCCGCACTACAGAACTCTAAGGTGGTCTCTATAACGAGTAGTATACCTGTTTCACATACCATTCCGCAGCTCGCCCCTGGAAAGGACATGTTAAATAGTCCCATCTTTTGCTTATTGCACTATTTGTATTGTTCTGCTTTGATCGCAGCCTTTTTAAATAAACAATGCATAGCTTCCGTCTATTATTGCATTACTCTTTTTTACGAATATGTTCATTAATGACATGTTGCACCCGTACACTTTGGTACGGCCAATACGCCAGGGGCTTAAGTACCCCACAATACGGTGTGAGAAGTCCGAACACTTCCACAAGTGCGGCACCCCGAACTTATAGCATTATATTCATCGGCTCCGAATCATGTCTTGGGTCAACAGTTGGGTTTGCCCGGCTCCTATGTTTTGGTACCTTATGTTCCATTATATCGGCTAAGGTAGCACTAGGAGAACTACTGCGATTGTGCCCCAGTTGAGCTGGGCTAAGCACCTCAGTAGAGAAAGCTAAAACAGACCGTCATGATGAGGCGAGAGCTGGTCGCTGTTCGAGAGGTTTTCGAGTCCCTAAAGACTTATGCCGCTTAGAGCGAGGAGTCGGCTTTGTCCGGCCTAGGCATGGATAGCGCCCCGAACTCGGTCTTCCGAACACTAGGGGCTTCGCCGAAATTTAAAATTATAGAATTCTATGGCTAAGTGAGAGTGTTCAAGCATTATAGTCTGATTGCCTTGTTCGTTGTGTTGAGCGCCTCCCTCGAAGGACCCAAAAATGGGAAAAAGAGCGCTCATGTTTATCCCGAACACCCCAGCACTCGTGGCATGGGGGCAGAAGCCGACGACTCGCCATCTCTCAAATTTGATAAACGGCCACACAGAAGGTAATATTTTAAATTCAAAAAGCATTGCTTAGCGCACATGAACAAGTTTTTAGCGCACAGGACAAAACGAGCGAGTTTACTCAAAAATTACATCCCTGGAACATTCATCCGCCATAACACGGGCACCCTTCAAAACGCCCTCATAATACATCTCGGGCTTGCGATGCTCCTTGCCCGGCGGTGGCCCTTCCTTAACAAGCTTCTCAGCATCCAGCTTGCCCCAGGGCACCTTCGCACGGGCAAGCACCCTACGGGCACCCTCGATGTGTTGGAAATATGCCCTAGAGGCAATAATAAATTGGTTATTATTATATTTCCTTGTTCATGATAATCGTTTATTATCCATGCTAGAATTGTATTGATAGGAAACTCAGATACATGTGTGGATACATAGACAACACCATGTCCCTAGTAAGCCTCTAGTTGACTAGCTCATTGATCAATAGATGGTTACGGTTTCCTGACCATGTACATTGGATGTCGTTGATAACGGGATCACATCATTAGGAGAATGATGTGATGGACAAGACCCAATCCTAAGCCTAGCACAAAGATCGTGTAGTTCGTTTGCTAAAGCTTTTCTAATGTTAAGTATCATTTCCTTAGACCATGAGATTGTGCAACTCCCGGATACCGTAGGAGTGCTTTGGGTGTGCCAAACGTCACAACGTAACTGGGTGGCTATAAAGGTACACTACAGGTATCTCCGAAAGTGTCTGTTGGGTTGGCACGAATCGAGATTGGGATTTGTCACTCCGTGTAAACGGAGAGGTATCTCTGGGCTCACTCGGTAGGACATCATCATAATGTGCACAATGTGATCAAGGAGTTTATCATGGGATGATGTGTTACGAAACGAGTAAAGAGACTTGCCGGTAACGAGATTGAACAAGGTATCGGGATACCGACGATCAAATCTCGGGCAAGTATCAAACCGATGGACAAAGGGAATTGTATACGGGATTGATTGAATCCTTGACATCGTGGTTCATCCGATGAGATCAACGTGGAACATGTGGGAGCCAACATGGGTATCCAGATCCCGCTGTTGGTTATTGGCCGGAGAGTTGTCTCGGTCATGTCTGCATGGTTCCCGAACCCGTAGCGTCTACACACTTAAGGTTTGATGACGCTAGGGTTATAGGGAAAGTATGTACGCGGTTACCGAATGTTGTTCGGAGTCCCAGATGAGATCCCGGACGTCACGAGGAGTTCCGAAATGGTCCGGAGGTAAAGATTGATATATAGGAAGTATGGTTTTGGCCACCGGAAGTGTTCCGGGCATCACCGGTAGTGTACCGGGACCACCGGAGGGGTCCGGGGGTCCACCAGGTGGGGCCACCAGCCCCGGAGGCTTACATGGGCCAATAGTGGGAAGGGACCAGCCCCTAGGTGGGCTGGGGCGCCTCCCACCAAGGCCCAAGGCGTCCTCAAGAGGAGAGGGGGCAAACCCTAGGCGCAGATGGGCCCTAAGGCCCACCCTAGGTGCGCCCCCCTCTCTCTCCCCCTTGGCCACCTCCCAGATGGGATCTGGGGGCTGCCGCCACCCCTAGGGAGGGAACCCTAGGTGGGGGCGTGAAATTTCAACTATCCGTAGGTGGTTTTGGTAATTCATAACAACATATAGCTCATTGAGCTAATGCTATTCCAAGATGATTATTTCAGGAAAGCTCAATGATTGGCATGGCATGGATGTAAAAGTGGAACCCTCAAAATGCTAAGGACAAAGGATTGTCTCAAGCTCAAAAGCTCAAGACTCTTCATTTTATATTTTAGTGATCCAAGATCACATTGAGTCTTTAGGAAAAGCCAATACTATCAAGGAGGGATGAGGTGTTGCTTAATGAGCCTCTTGCTTCATGTGCTTAGTGATATGCTCCAAAACCCTCAACTACTTTCCCAT